>NC_016088.4:31034139-31226442 GCF_000004515.6 Glycine max | reverse complement strand
GAATCAATTACCCTTTCCCTTTTCGACGCACGAGCGGTGACCTTGTAGCGGATAGACGGGCCTACCTTCTTGGAGAAAAAAGGTGTGAAACCAGCCACACATAGAGAGCCAGTGCACAACAAACAATTCTTGCACTGCTCTTTTCACATCCCCGGTCGAACGTGTCATACATGGCCAAAATGGCGACGACCGAGCTTTCCTTGCCATGATGAAAGGCGAGGAAAGCGTCAATCGCTGCTAGGTCCACTAACCCTTCCATATTCGGAAAGAGGACAACTCCAAAGATCAAAAGCGGCAAGATGTCAATAAAAGAAAGCCCATTCGCCTTGATTTTCCAAGGCCTTTGCCCTTTCCTCCAAACACTTCCTTGATACTCCGACTACCCCATTCCTATTTTGCTTTACCTGGTTCAACTCTTGTGCTGAGATTTTCACTACCTTGGCAACTCTTGTCGTGGAGGGATAGAACCCAGAGAAAAGATATGGCTTCCTTCCTCCCAGTGGGCATCCCAGGATTTCTTTAAACTCTTTCACAGTCGGCACTAGCTGGAAGTCCTCGAATGTGAAGCACCTTAGGGGCTGGTCATAATACTGGGAAAGGGATGCAATCGGTTCCATGGAGACTTCTACCCTAGCTAGGTCCCAAATCTTACCATAGGCTTTGCGGAAGGCTTGCTGTTGAAGTTGACCCATTAATTGCCCCAACTCTCGTAAACTAGTGACCTCTAAGCTCTTGATTTTGACTTGATAGAACCTCTTTTTAAGCGAAGGCTTTTGACTTGATCCCATGTTTTACTAAAGTGAAATAAAATCTAGTGCGAATCAAAACTCTGACATCTATCATGGGTGGAATGGATGAATGCATGAAGAAATGCATATGACACAGATGCAATTTACGAATACAGGAGCCCGAGAAACTGTCTCCTTCTCAGATACAACGTCTAGGGGTAGCAAAGTGCCCCAACGTATGTATTTAAAACGGTGACACGGACCCTTCGTTGGTTTGTTTATAGAGGGGATCAAGACAGAACCCATGTGCGATGCATATGCGAAAGGCGCAACACGGGAATGTACATAATATGACAATACTCACTGAATATAAGTAAAAGGGTATATGACACTTATGCATGGCAGTGTGAAAAATGGCATGCAGCGTGTTTGCTCCGTGCCCCTATTTAAGGGACCTATAAGGGAGAGAGCTAACTAGGCTTTTAGTAATAACCCCCAAGGTAGTCATATCTCTTTTGATAGTTTCTAGAGGTATCATTCTCTTCGAAAAACATATTGCAGCAGTAGGGACTACTAGCAACAATAAGTTTTCAAAGAAAAAAGCTCTAGATGAGGGTTCACTGTAATCAAGCAAGTCGGAGACCTAGCATGACCACAGATTCACCTCCGCTCCTTATGTTCCCATGAACCCGGGTATAGGGCCCTTTTTCACTCACAGTGTGTGCAAATAGTGTTGGTGTTTGTGTGCATCAAATGAATAAATATTTACCCCATGCATACATTTTAAAACGCACTAAAAGCAACAAAGAGTTTATATACATAAGAACATAATGAAGGAAAACCAACAAAGGGATAAGTCACGGTAAAACATTGCACAAGATTAAATGGCCTAACTCTCTAAAAAACAGTCCCCAGTGGAGTCGCCAACTGTCGCAACCAACCCTTCGGCGGGAGGGCGACGCGTGACTCGCGGGATGCGTGTTCCACGAAAGGAATACGCGCGGAGTCGCCACCAACGTTTATTTGAGGAAAACGTCGGAAAAACCGGAAAAGACGCGATCTACGAACTTTTTAAGTGAAAGGTTCGGGAGTTGTATTTACGTACGGGGAAGGTATTAGCACCCCACACGTCCGTCCCAAGGGACGGCAGCCTTTAATTGAATGTGCAAACATGACTTTGATTTTTTACGTTCCCTTTTATGTCCTTATATCCTTTATACCTTTTTTATATTTTTTCTTTTTTGTGGTCGACAAGGGTGTTTCCCTTTGCTCCTACGTATTCCTCAATTTGGGATGAGAAAATCAGACCTACGTAGTTCTTTCGGAACAAAGTGTTTGGTTAAGTTGTTTTTTTCTTTTTTGTAAAATATGTTTTTATTGAACAAAAGGTCATTTAAGGTGTTGGACCATTAAACGGTCTTTTGATTTTGAAAGATGAGAAACGTTAAGGCGTTGGACCATTAACGATCTCTTGTTTTTGAAAGGAGAGAAACATTAAGGCATTGGACCATTAACGACCTCTTGTTTTTGAAAGGAGAGAAACGTTAAGGCATTGGACCATTAACGATCTCTTGGGGTGGTCGACAAAAGCGGGGCTTTTGCTCCTACGTATCCTCAATTGCGATGAGGAAATCAGACCTACGTAGTTCTTGCAAAAGCGGTAAAGTCACATGTTGATTTTATGCTTTTGAACGGTCCATGTTAACCGATAAAAGCAAAGAGGACCGTTTAAGGCGCTGGACCTTAAAACGGTTTTTAGTGATTTTTCGGAAAAAAACTTGATTTGTGAGTTGATTTTAGTCTTAGTTTCACTTTGGTTTATTAATCAATTCATTCAAGGAAACTTCCAAAGAAAAACGTCCGATTGATTTTTTTATTATTTTATTCAAAGATATTTTGATTATTTTATTATTATTTTTCAAGATATTTTGATTATTTTATTATTATTTTACTTTTTTTGGTTTAACCGAGGTTATAGCGTGAACGATCGGTTAGATTTCGTTTTAACAATGATTAAACGAGATTACAACACAAATGATCGGTTGAAATTCATTTTATCATTTATTAGACGAGAAAACGGCTTAAATAAATGGTTAAAGCACGTTAAAAACGGAAGAAAAGAAAACTGAAAGTAAACGAAATTAAAGTGAAAGTAGACAAAACAAGAAATGAATTGAAAGTCTCGAATTCGAAAACTTACCCGTTGAAGAACGAAGAACGAACGAAGAACGGATGAAGAACGGTGAAGAACGATGAAGAATTTCCACAGAATCGCTTACGGAAGCGTTTCGGAAGCGCCTCGGCTTAGATTTTCTTCACGGAAACGATTTTTCCAAGCAAATTCGAAAGAGAGAGAGAAGTGCCAAAGGGGCTGAATATTTTGAAACAGCTCCCCCCTCCCCTATTTATAGAAAAAAAGGGAGGTGCTTGCCGCCCAAAGACTTAATGAAGAAGATTTCTAAGCGCACCCGAATTACTAAGTTCACCCCCCTTTTCGTATTTTACGGAAAAGTTACGGAAGCCTTACGGAACTGTTTTCGAATTTGATTTTCATCTTTTTTCTCTTCCCTTTCACCAATTTTAAGTGGAATATGCTTACCCAAGGTTTTCGGAAATTTTACGGAAGTATTACGGAAGCCGCGGAAGCCCCGAAAACCATTTTTCAAAAACGTGGAGGAGCTTGCCGCCCAGTTGCTTCCTCCTTAAGCAACCCAACTTCCAAAATGTTCTAGAAGGGCCTAGATTTGAATTGCTATTTACACCCCTATCTTGATAAGTTCACCCCCTTACCTTTTTTGGTGATTCTTTTTTTCGTAAAGTTACGGAAACTTACGAATCTCGTAACGATACTTGTTTTCTTTTCGTAATGTTACGGAACCTTGCGGATTACATAATCATCCCCCTTTTGACTTACGGAATGTTACGGAACCTCACTTAATTATGCAACGATGCTTCCATTTGATTTCCGGTGTGTCACGGAAACTTACGGATTGTGCATCAATATATTTTTTTTGGTTTTTCGGCATGTCCTGGAATTTCACAAATTGCCCAATGATGGATGTCAAGCACCTCACAAGGACCAAAGAAAGGTCGCATGTCATCAAGCAAAGGTCCCCGGACGAAATTAGGGTATGACAGGTTTGAATCCAGAATTGGGCTTGGGCTTGAATCCAGAATTGAGCTTGGACTTGAAGAGGGCAGACTATTTTATTCTACAAAATTAGATCTTATCTTATCTTATCTTTATCTTATCTTATCTAGATTTGAATTTCTCATCTAGATATTATTTGATCTAGATCTTATCTTATCTTATCTAGATTTGAATTTCTCATCTAGATATTATTTAATCTAGATCTTATCTTATCTTATCTAGATTTGATTTGATTTTACTTATGGGCTTGGATTTAAAACATATTTGTAAGCTTTGGGGCTGAAAAAAACTATATAACAGCACCAAGGTTCTAGTTTTGGGGACCCCCTCTCTCCCTCGCGGGAGACTCTCCCTCACCCCCTCTCTCCCTCGCGGGAGACTCTCTCTCTCTCCTCTCTCTCTTCTATTTTTCGTTTTTAGTTTTAGTCTCTCTTCTCTTTCTCTTTCTCTTTTATTTTCGTTTTTTTTACAATTCCAGTTCAGACTTTTAGTTTTATCAATAAAATTTCATTCTCTATTTGATTAATGGAAGGCTAAGTCCGCAGCGTTGTTTTCCCTTGAGGATCAAGCACAGTTCTCTTTGAGGTTCTATTATTACTGTTAAATTCTGTTTAGTTTTTCCTCTTCACTAATTGCTTTGAATTTGTTGCTTTTAATTCATGCATGCTTAGTGCTTGATTAATTGTCTCTGCGCTTAATTTACGTTCATGCTTAATGATCGTTTATGAGTAATTGGTGTATGTGATGCTTAATCACATAATGAATGCCTTATGCTGAATTTCGCTTAGTAATTTAATTTAGGGTTGGATTAAGTGGTTAAACTGATAAAGGATAAACTCTCGTAACCTAGGATAAGAGACTTGCTTGTGAATCAAGGGGAAGCAACGTGTTTTAATTCTGATATTTTCTAATTCACATATATTCGCTGTTTAATTTACAAAAGCAAACAACCCCCCCCCCCCATCGTTACTGTTACTGTTACTGCAAGTATATTATGAACATTTGGCTTGTCACTGCTCGTTGGGAAACGACCTAGGATCACTTCCTAGTTACTACATTTTAATGTTTATTTGATTCGGGTACGGCCTCGATCAAACTTGTTTGATGTTTACCAAAAGCCAATTGAGTTGTCATGGGATGGGTCAAAATTTGAGATACCTAATGTGAAAGAAGGTCTTTTCATCGCACATGCAGATGTAACTGAAATTATTTTAGGTGACAAATGTTTGAACATATCTATACTACATCTATGTATGATGTAAGTAAATTCAGTTTAGTAGGTGATTGATTTATTAACTCATAATGAATATTCATTACAATATATGGTTAACAATATTTATGTGTAATGTTTCAAATAGGTTTATGAATAATTGGAGTACAAGCTTAGGTTATGGTTCACTTTATGGTTTCCTTGAGCCTCAGTCTATACACAATGCAAAGGACATGCATCAAGAATGTCAATATTACATTGAAACATGGGTTAAGGAATCACAACGACAAATGTACTTAGGACCTTACCTGAATCAATAAGTGAAAATAATGTTATGAAGTGGACTTTTTTTTATTATAAGTAGCTAACTATAGTTTTTCATGTTCAGGGCACATTGGCAACTTCTTGTTTTGTGTCCAGAGGACAATATTGTTGTTTGGTTATGTTCTTTGCGTAAGAAGCCTGATGTTAACATTAAGGCTACAGTTAACATGTAATTTTTCAAATTATAAGTCAATTAATGTATACCAATTGTAGCGTGTCAACACAATAATTTTTATGTTATATACATTCACATTATTTTGGAAACTAGTGCAATGAAGACATTAACTGCTACTTTGGAAGGAAAGCCAGACCAACCTGTACCTCGATGGGTTGAACCAAAGGTATGTCATTATTTCATCAATAGGTTTTTCAAATTAGTTCCATGTGTTACTTTGAAAGTACTAGTTTTGGTAGCTTGAGTTTCATATTGCATTTAGAGTCATGTTTAAACCAGAGGCTATGAGTGTGGATATTATGTCATGCATTGGATGTGGTGCATAGTGAGCGACAGTTTGAAGAATGAATGGAACAGGGTATGCACAATATAACAATTTTAATTGTTAGTTTGATATGAAATTCTAATTCAATGCTTCATGTAAGTAACTAATTTCATATTCATAATTTTGTAGTGGTTTTCATATGGAACAACGTTAGACAGTGTGGCAATGACAACACTTCACAAGAAATGGGCAACATATTTTCTACAAGTGAAAAACATGAAATTTAGATGACATAGGAACATTTTTGTTTCCAAGTTAACATTTTTATTGTTTACATTATAAACAATTATGGTCAGTTGACATTAAATTCAGTAGTAATATATATATATATATATATATATATATATATATATATATATATATATATATATTTGTCTGCACCAAAGTCCTTGCACAATGATTTCTTGTGGCATAATACGCATCTTGCAGCACATTGTGATCCGAATTATGGTAGTCCTGTTGATTGCGCATCTCAGAATTAAGCACAAAAATCAGGTAGCACATCTATAGTCAATAGTTTTGTGTAATTATTTATACTTGTTATATGTTTTGGTCAAATGTTAAACTAATCAATTGTTTTTTTGTTTACTAAAATGTGGTTGGTGCATGATAATTCCAAATTCCAATGGTAGTGTGGCTTACTTTTGCTTCTTCGATGGTAAGGACTGCTCAACTACCAAATAATGTAATAGAAAATGTTTCGTGACTTCCATTTATAGAAATCACATTCGATGACATTAAATTCAGTCTAGTGTATGTGCTATTGTATCTCTAAAAAATGAAGTTTAAAGTACTAATATTGCTACTCGGCCCAAAAATAAATGGTGCTCTGAAAGCTAGGGAGTCTTTTTCTTCTTCAGGTCAGTGCCAAGGTACAAGCCCTGCATGTAGTCTAAATGTTTGCTGCTCAGATATTCAAACTACACCAATTGTTGCTTTACAACAAAGCTCATCTAAGTATGCAACACCTTTTATGAGTGGGTGTCCTTGTGTGTTCTACATGGGAAAAAGTGAGTGCTAGAAGCATATATTTTTAGATTATAGTCCTTTTTGTTGATTAGTATGCTTCAGACATTTGACTAATGTAAAACGATCATTTTTTTAGCAGTAATGACATGCTCTAATTTATATTTTGAAATGAATTAAATATTCTCTATATTTCTATAGATGAAAGTAAAAATCCCCACCTCAAGAGATATTACTAAAGTTGTATAAGGATCAAAAGTTGAAGGAATTGTCACAAGAGTGTTGTAAGTTTGTATTTAAGCTTGGTTTGTCTAAACTTCAATGTTCCTTTTTCATGAATGGCCTTGTTATCGATCCCAGTGAGGTAATGATTTTTTGAACATTTTCCACTGAGGTAATGTGTATTATGTCATGTGCAAGCAAGTCTGATTGAACATTTTTCTGCTACTACTCTTGTTGTGATTGGATGAGACAAACCAAAGCATTGCCCTCGTGTTATGGATGGGGGCCTTAAATAAATTTTTCCTTTTAGGTGTTATTTCCATTTCAGTTCTATCATATTGATCCCATAAACTTCCATAGAAAACAAAATAATACTAAGCTACTACATATTACAAGTAGAGTAAAAGGCTCATTAGTTGTTTGAGTTTCTAAAGTTTGGGATGGCTTCAAGAACTATAAAGTGAAAGGCTAAGGTTGAGTCATGAGCTTTTCAGCTTGACATATCAAACAGAAATGACTTAAAATGTTTGTCAAGACTTCAGTGTTTAATGTCTCATGAATAATTTAAACTTTCACAACATTGAAGATTCATTTTCCATTAATAACTTTGTTGTATGTCCTTTGGCCTTTGGAAATGGTATTGCATTTTTCCACGAGTAGCAAATTTATATACTTTTCACTTGTGAACTTATAAGTTTTCTAAGTCATAATATATTAAAAAATGTTACGTTGCAAGTAGAGAGTACAATATTGAGAACTTTCTGCTCCAAGAAGAAGGGTTTTTTTTATCGTGACAGTCATCACGTCCCCATGTGTCAAGGTAATCAAAATTACCACTGTATTCAGCAATAATCGTCATATCCTTGCTTAGCTCATTAGCCTCAACATTATAGCTACATCACAGAATCAAGAAAAAATCCACTAATGATTAAGGTACCATAGGTTGATTTCCTACTTCATGGTGATGAGTTCAAGATGGGTACCCTTCACGTCAATCATAAACAACCATAAAGGGAGGGAATTCGCCTCTTTTAGACAAAGCAATGCATTGTTCTAAGGTCCCCATGTCTTCCTTGGAAAGAGTCTAACAGGAAATACTAAAAAACACTATCAAATAAGAACACAATGGTGGAGATGTGCATGCTAATTAATTAGCGTGTTTGTTACAGGTTCATTTGTAGGGGTAAAAACTCTACAAGAAAATAATCAGTTGAAACCTGAATGCCGCCATTTTCAAGTGAGGCTTGTTTTTCAGATCTAGGAGCCATTCCAAGCAAGTATGCGAGGTGATCACTGAATTCCATATTTAAGGTTGTTAAAGAAGAAGCAAGAAAACAAACATGAACTTAGAACTATTTACCAGTGTAGGAAAACAAAAGCATACAAGGTGTATATAAACATTAGGAGGTTCATATAACTTTTGAATTAAATGGGGTATCAAGGCATTCTCATACAAAGCCAAGGGAATTTAGACTTCTCTACAAGCATAAAGGTGTATACATGCTAAACAAGTGAATGTCAAAAAAATTTGCAAAGACATAATTTCAAGTGAAGATTATCAATTTTACTATTTAAGAACCCCATGGAAAAAAAAAGACAACAATAATGACTGCTAAGCCACAATGTATATGATTGACCTCCTTTGCCTTCAAACAACAGATTAGGTTTCATGGAGACATTCCATGAGACAAATTGCATCAAAATATGCATGCTTACAAAATGCAACCTAGCAGCCGCCTTACACATAATTTTCAAATTGCCATGCAACTCAAATTAAAATGCAGCCCTAATGATGATTCTCCTGCAAATGTTGAAGCTACCGTAAGTTTGATAATTTTTTACTTAGTTGATTTGTTCTATTGCAACCTACTTGTCTTCCCTACTTATTTTTATCCTACATAAGACAATGCAAGCATGACTATTATTAGAGGCTGCTGAATTGTCATTAACTAAGTAGTTCAATGGATTGTCTATTATATTCATTTTTATCCTATGCTTTCTTAGATACCTGAGCTTCATTGCTAGTTGGTGTAAGTCGTGAGATATTGAATGCTGAAATATTATGGCCTTGTATAGTAGTTCTCCAATTATTAACAGAACAGAGCAAAAGATAGAGTTTCCTTCTCCAAGTATGAATGACTTCCAAGTTCCATGAGTTACTAAATAGATAATGAGAACAACACAAACCAAGCCTTTTAGACTTGACAAAATTGAACTCAACTTGTCATTGACTAGATTGGTTTAATTCAGATTCAGAAGAAATTGCAATTTTGTTTGCCTAAAAAAAACGGAAGCCCAGACAAGTAATCTGATACAACCTAAACTCTAGCAATGTGGTATTCAATATTCTGAGAAGAGGACCTCATTGGGGAGAATTCCGAGTAATGTGAAGAAAATGATAAGTGCCTTTGAAGGTGGATTGGGTCAGGTATAGTAAGTGTTGTGATTTCTCTATAAATGTGGAACTTCTTAAAACAGGATAAGAGACCTCAGATTAAACCACCTCCAACAAAACAACGAGAAAGTTCAATTGAAAGAAGAGATTTCACTATAAATGTGTACAGGTATAGACAGTTCTGGATTTGCACTACCTTAATATTTGTAGCAACATCTATTGGCACACTTTTGACATATAGCTCACAAATTGAAGGACCAGGAATGGAACTATGACATAAATCTGGTGACTTGGTTTGCTATCTTGTTCTATGGTTATGTCACCATTGTTCCTCTTTGTTTATAGTGGTAAAGGAAGAAGAGGTTGTGAGTTTAAATCCCCCGCTAACAAAACACTGACAATATTAACAACAAACATTTTTTGTTAAAAAAGAATATGAAATTTAACATTTTCCTTTGTTTTGTGCAGTGTATGTCTGTTGTGACATTGGAGATATTCAGATGGATGGTTGTTGGTGTGGTTGGGTTCATGTTAGCAACTTTTGTGGCACTTAACCTCCGAGAACATATTATGTCAAGAGGTCAAAGATGGGTTTACATAGTTGCTAGCATTTTTCTATTGCAGTTGGTTGTAGTTGTTGCATTAAAGGTTTGCCTCTTCACAGTAACAGTATGAGAGGAAAGTAGTATTATCATCATTCAGCATCAATGAATTGTAGATAACAAAGAGAGAAATTGTTGTTGTTTTAAATTTTGTTATATAATTTGTAGGTGAAATGCGATTATCAGATTAAACTGTCATTTAATTCATTAATGGCAATATAAAGGCAAATAAAAATAGTTTGTACATTGGATACCTACAGGCAAATGTTGGAACTAGAACTGAGGAGGGCCAGTATGAAAAGATATGGGAAACTAAAGAATCAAAGCTCAATACTTCTGATAATAATGGAGATGAAAATTCTAGAGGACCATTTAATCAGGTTATAATCTACTTTTAATTCAAAGAATCACTATTTTCATATTTGCATCACTGCCCTAGAGTAAGCAATGAGTTTCTATAAAAATGTTGCATTTATCTATCTTGTCTAACAATATTGATGCTCAGTCTGAAATAGAAATAAGAAAAGGTTGCTATATCTCATGTATTGTACAATGGGCATTAGGATATTGTTAAATAATATGCTTATATGTCCTTTTCCACATCTTAACCTTTCAGGTAGTAAAAGTTGCAATCATTATAGGATTTGGATTAATTGTTATCCTAACCAAACAAAGAAAAAGAAGGTATGAACATATTAGGCAATTTCCTACTTATATTTATTTACTTTTATCCTGTTAATTATATGATAGCATGCATTAACCTCCTTGTTAAAGAATCAAATGCACTTGAAAACTGTAACAATGTAAACCTTGCACATCTGTTTAATTATCTATTGCCTATTAATTTTCATGTGATATTTCGTTGGTGTTGATTTGACATTAAGATGATTTCATTCCAAGAGAAGTTTAATTTTCATGGCCACACAAGTCTTTCTAGGAATAATTTTCTGATTTATTTCGACATGCATTATTCCTCTAGGGCTCTAACAGTAATACTACAATGATTCTATTAAGCAATAATTCTATGGACACTACCTCTTAGTATACAAAACCCTAAGGCCATTATGTCCTAACTAGTTTATAAATATTTTGGTACCTTTTTTTATCAGCAATAGTTTGGTATGTATGTGTAGGATATTCATTTAATGAGATTCAAATGTTATTTAAGGACACTTGAAAATTCGTATGCTACATCATTCATTTGAATGTAAAGAAAGATGTGTAAAAGCATGTCTTGTATCTAATAGACTTATCCTATAGACTAGAATAGCTAGATTATTAAAACCTTTATCATTTATTGTACTCCAAATTTGACCTTGTGGGAAATTTGCTATTGGCATCAGTTGCCTCTCGCATTCCAAAATACTAACAAGTTTTCTTTAGATGGTCATGTGGATTTTAGTTTTTACCCCGGTGTGAATTCTTAAGAGTCTCAATGTGACAATCACCCCGACACCTTTGCTGCATTTGCTGGCCCAATTTATATGACAATTGTTTCTAGTTATGCCAGCATGGTCCAAATTGTTCTCCTTCTTCTTTTTTGTATGTAGGGAAATTCTAATAGAAATTAAGCAAGAATTATGGACTTAGGTTTAAAATCATCCTAGAAAGGTAGATTTAGATAATCATAGCAACAATGGACTTAGGTTTGAAATCATCCTACAAAGGTAGATTTAGATAATCATAGCAACAATCCCTACTAAAAAAAATATTTTCAACATCGATGTTAACAAAAGGGCGGTGGTATTTTTGTAAATAAATTGATTTTATTAACATCGGTTTTTGAAAAAATTGATGTTAATGTGACGATGTTAACATTGATTTTGTAAAAAAACCGATGTTAATCATTTAACAAATATACACAACATTGGTTATTGAAAAACCGATGTTGTCACTTTTTCTAAAAACTCTTTTACCCACTTACGCGCTACCTTATTCTTCTTTGAAACCCTATCCCCTAAAACCTCTTGAGCTCCCCTCCAAGCGTCTTCTCTTTTCCCTTCCCACCACTCTCTTCATCTCACACTTCTCCACTACCCTAACCTCAGCCATGGGGCCTCAAAATCAACATAGAACAAGTACTCAAAGTGCTTTGTTGTTCCCACGTTCGCGTCATCCACGAGCCTAATCGGACAGTTCCGATGCGGCCATGACTTAATTTTCGTTACACTGATGTTGTGGAATGCGAACACGGAAAGCATTCTAAAGAACACAGAATGATAGAGGTTGTTTCTCAAACAATGCTCCTCAAACTAATTAGTTTTTTCCTTAGTAAAAACCCTAAACCCGAATCATGTTATAAACAGGCATACATAAATGAATTGAAGAATAAAGTCTCGCTCCTAGAAGAGGAAAATGAAAGGCTAAGGAAACAAAAGGTTATATTCATCTTTGATGTTCTAATTTAATTGCCTTAAGTGTGCTTTGCTATTAATTGAAATTCCTGCATATACCTTCAGTCCTAAAATTGAGTAGTTTCTCTTTTTCCAAAGTATATTTTCAGAATAATTAAGAGACTAGACAATCTTAGTTTCAAATATTATTTTATGCCTTTTGTAGAGATAGGAAACTCTACATATTATAATTCGTTAATCAAGACCTGAATTAACAATTATTAAGAAATTGTCTTTGACCATGAAATAATTTTACTCAATTTCCTTAAGACCATACTTTACTTACACTTAGTAGCTGTAGTTGGTTGATTTTTTCTTATGTGGCTTGGGAATTAAATCAAATATTTGAATTCCATTAACAACTTCTTTGTTGTGTGAGTTTATAGTCTATAAGTGTATGATTTTGGTAGTTGGAAACTTGTAATTAATCTTCAGAAACTTCTTATCATACAGTATGGTGTGTTGATGGAAAAGAAAATTCAATAAACACTTAAACAGAAAATTGCTCATTTTTTAATTTTTATGGGAGAAAATGTTATTAGACAAAAATTCTAAATTAAGGGGAACTGGAGGAGAAAGATCTCTCCTTTGTTTGAAACTAGTTTATCTCTAGTTTCTTCTTTGTTTTAATAATGAGGTAAATTTATTTTTCCTTTTATCTATTTTGTTTTATCCGTTCATTTCCATTATGCTTTTTAGATGTGCAGATGCATTTCAATCATTTTAACATGTTTCTTACTCTTGGCCCCTTGCAAAAGATTAAGCATTGAGACATAGTAGATTAGTATAAATACTTTGGTATAACTGTTTAGATATTTTGAATGGTAGGATGATATATTCACATGATTGTTTGATATTTTCTTTTCTACATTATCAATCAAGACAAAAGGCACCTCTTTCCTTCCCATTTTTGCATTATCCTTCTGTTTTAGGATATTTGTAGAAACAACTTGTATTTGTTGACTGTGATGCACCATGATTTTACAACTGTCATTTATATGTATTTTGTACATCGTGGATTGACTCTATGCTGGCTAACATTATAAATATCTGACTTCATTTATATTTAAGGATTTAGAGTTTGATGAATTTTAATTTATAATCGATAAATCTAGTAATCAAATGAATTTTACTTTTTTGTATATATGTCATCCAAGTCTGGAATATTGAGTGACATGAGAATGGAAGAATTAGCAACCCTACTTATATTTTTTAACTAAACTAAACTACTTTGTCATATATTGGCTTAGGTTGATTGCACTTCTTCTGTGAACAACCTAAATTATAGGTTATTGCAAATCATTGATATATTTGTTTGGGTTTGTATCCCTTGGATTATGTAATTTTGGGGTTAGTTTGGACTCTCGTAATTGATTCTTCTATATTGGAATGAAATGGGAAAGTATTTGGTATATTGGAGTAAAATAGGAATGCACTTTGATCAACGTAATATCCTAGATATACTTTGTTAAGATTAGTTTATATTATAGTTGTACCATTTTTCTCCTCTTTGGTTTTTTGGGTAAATCCTTTTTGGATGGTACTAGAGCTGTGCAATGGGATACGTCTTTATGAAGAGCATTAAATATGACAACAAGAACAACATTACTTGAGATTTAGAGGTATGAGCATCTTAAAAAAACTGTAGTGGTGTGTATGATCAATATTACTTGAGATGGACATTTAGCACATAATAGGATTTGGACTGATCTTGGGGCTCTTATATTTTCTTGGGACAGGGATGGAGGATTGAGAGGGCTATTTACAAGTGTTGCTCCCCGTGTAGGCCGCACTAGTCTATCAATTGGGATAGTTGTCTCTTTTTATGAAGTTGTCAAGTATGTCTTGTACCTTAGATATCCCACTTCATAGTGCTTGCATTTTTACTTTTTTACTCGAGGCTTTTAACTACATTTGTAAAGGTTAGCATAGTAATGAATTACATCAAAGACAACAATTTCTCTTGCCCAGAAATTTACGCTTAACTAATTACATCATAAAATAATAGCTTATTTGCTAGATCCAACTCTCTTTGGTAAAAAATACTTACAATTTTTTATATAATCAAGAGAAAGGTAAAAAGAGAAGAGAAAGAAAATTACTTTTTTTATAAGTCTACATGTGTTTCTTTTAGTTTAGCCCAATAAATAACATGAGATATTACCAAGATACATAAGAAATATACTATATATAGTTTTTATTTCTTTTAGGAGAATATACTAGTAATACTTAAACCTAGCTTAATTAGCTTTAGCTTCGTTCTATATAGTGTCTGACTATACTTAATAGTCAATTGTGGTAGTGAAGAATCTCACATAAGTAATTTTTTTTTTAACAATTACCAACTTCATGATTAATACACGTCGCCAATGTACAAGATCAAATTTCAAGCTAATGTTGATACATTGTGTTGTGAATTTCATGTCAATAGCAGTGGGTGACAAAAGTTGCAGCTACTGCCCTGCACTTTAAATTGCCCTTAAAATAATGAAATTAAGGTGCTAAGAGGTATGGTTAGTGTTACAAAGGTTATAAAAGGATTCCTTAGTCTATTGGTGATTAAATAATGTATAAAAAGCCATGTTGGGCTCACCACACAATTGAGGTTCTTGACATTTGAAAATATCACAAAGTTAGAAATTAATTAATAATTTAGTGAAACTAAATTACCAAAAAATCAAAAGAAATTAGTAATTAAACAATAATTTTGGTATGGTAACTAATAAAATGACAATCTTGACTATTCTTAGATTAAGATATTTGGACTATTTGGAATATGATTATGCATGGATGTTATGTGTTTATGAAAATAATTTACCACTTGAGTAAGTGTCTTTGGTTTTGGTGCAGTAATTTTATAATATATGACAATATTATTGGTATTTTGATGTGTAACTCTCATAAACATGATGTAATCAAGAGGAAATTATACTTGCATGAAAATGCGATAGAAACAAGGCAAGAAGGAATTGGTGCTCCCAAGGTAAAAAAAAAATACTATTATGTTTGTTTTGACAGTTTTATTTTTTAGCCTAGTTCATGCCTTAACATTTGACCTAAATGAAAAAAAAATATACGAAGAGAGGATTCGTGACCTCTAGGTGGAAAATAAAGCATATAAGGTTAATTTTGAATTTTATCAATTTATTGTTGGCTATAGGATCTGATTTCGTAGATAATTTTATTCATAAGAATTTGAACGAGTTTAAATTCACTATTTGCATTTATTTAGTTGGGTATAGCATTTTATATTAGAATAACATTAATATAATTTTTGTAAGTTACTTATGGTTGGTTCATTGTAAAAACAAATAAAATATTTTAAAAATTTACAAAAAAATAACATCGGTTGGTCTAAAACCGATGTAGAAAGTGCATTTACAACATCGGTTATGGCCAAAACCGATGTTGTAAAGGCACTTTCTACATCGGTTTTGGCCAAAACTAATGTCATAAGCACATTTAAAAACCGATGTTGTATATGAATTTCAACATCAGTTTTCACAGAACCGATATAGAAAGTGTTTCAAAATACACAATTCAACATCGGTTTTTCCTAAAAATTGATTTTGTTTTTTGCACTACAATATCGATTTTTATAAAAATCGATGTTGTTTTTTGCATGATAGCATCGGGTTTTAGAAAATCCGATGTTGTGAGTGCACCACAACATCGGTTTTTAACAAAACCAATGTTGGTTTTTGCATAATTTACATTTTTAGTTTATTTCTTATAATACAACATCGGTTTTCTTAAAAATCGATGTCGTATAGTGTATTTTAACATTGGTTTTGATAACCGATGTTAACGTTGATACTTTTAACATCGGTTCAAAATCAATGTTAAATGTCAAAAATAACCAATGTTAATAGTGTTTTTTCTAGTAGTGAATCCTAGATGTTTGAATCTTTCCTTTCTAACATCCATTTTGGCAAAAAGATTTGTACACTAAGTTGTTTTAACAAATTATGCTCCAATTGACTAAGAACTTCTAACTGCCTATATGTCGTCTGTATTATGTAGTAATGGAGAGGGGCAAAAGAATGCATTTAACTTTCTAAATTTACCAGAATGAAGTAGAAGATTTCCTGAGAATTAGTTCAACAAATCTTAATTCTCAAATTCTTCATTTGTTGAAGCATGCACAACCATCTGCAGGCTACAATCAAGTTAACAACTTTTCAAGTTTTAGATAATTGTCCAAATTTTAATGCAACCATCAGTTGAACCTCTAACATTGCTCACACTGGTGCATCCTTAGAAACTAAGTATGTTACAAATGTAGCATAAACATTAATATTCAATTACATTGAGAGGCTTAACGAAAGTTAGGTTCATTTTCCAATTGTATGTAGTAAATTAAAACTTTGTAACATTGTTCTTTTATTGCTTCAATGTGCAATAAATTGGAGAAAATCTATAAAGTGTTTTTAAGGATTATAGCAACTAATTAACTTGTGTTTTTTTATCAGATACATTATTATTGCTGGTTGATTGGGTTAATGAACAGCTCGACATATAAAGGGCTTTCTTTTGTTACAAATGACTCAAAAACCTGGACATTTTAGAAATTATATTAGCTAACAATGAAAACAAAAATGGTCATTTAAAAAAAACACTTACAAAGACGGTTTTGTCGAAAACCGTCTTAGAATCTACCACATTTTAATACGGCCTCATTTTGAAGATCATCTTAGAATGTGTCACATTCTAAGATGGCTCGGTGTCGAAAACCGTCTTAGATGTGTTTTGTTTCCGTAGCAATGATTATATTTCAACCCCAAAATAATGTACTTTGATGTTATTTTTGTATGTTTTGTTTTTGATTTCTGTTGAATATTTTTTTTATTACAATGGCAACCACACAATGAGTTGGAGACATGTTTTTTTTGGTAGTGGAATCTTGAACTGGGTGGTAAGTGTAAGCTGCCGGATGGTATTTGTACATTTGAGCATCGAAAGTGAGGCATTGCCTGAAGGATTTATTGCTAGAATATCTAACTTGGAAATGTAGCCCTTATGGGACTCTGGTAGAGATAATGTATGTGAAATGTGTCCTTAATTCTACTCCTTCATTTATTCTACAGAAATTCACTTAAGACTCTTATAGGGTTAATATTATGCATCACAAAATAAAATGTTTCTAATCAACTGTACAATTATACCCATCTGTGAAATATTTTGTTTCTACTAAAATTTGTTAATTGGAGTTTGATCTTGAACCGGTAAACTGATATGTTCAGTTAATTTTATAGCTTCATGTTTTGACTTCTATTGTATATATTAACGATATAAAGTTGGTGTATGGACATGTTGGAATATGATTAATAAGTAACTTCATAAGTTGAGTTTGGCTCTTGATTTTGCATTAAGTAAAGGATATTAAAAGCTAGGGGTTCATATGCTTTTATTTCCACTTACTTCCTGACTCTTCTTTATTTTCTAGAATGTGTTAATTGTAATGGTAAAAATTACACTCCTTTACATATATTTCATTTTTTAAAACGTGTCTTCCTGTTCTGGGAGAATGGAAGTGTGCCCAATGATGATGATGTAAGCTCCATTGGAGCTTGTAGGCATAGGATCTTCTTCATCAATGGATTCCTTTTCTTCTTGGAAGATGAATGGCAGCGGAATGGAGAAGGAAGAGATAGAGGAGACGCCACTTCAAGGAGATGAGTCTAGAAGAAGCTCACCGCCATAGGAGGCCATGGATAAGAGTTTGGAGGAAGAAGGAGATGAATGAAAGGAGAGGAAGAGAAGAGCATGAAATTTTATGCTCTAAAAGAGTTCTGAAATTTGAAGTTTAATATTCAAATGCTCAAAGTTGAAAAAAATGCACACACATGACCTCTATTTATAGCCTAAGTGTCACACAAAATTGGAGGGAAATTTGAATTTCAATTCAAATTTCACTTGAATTTGAAATTGAATTTGTGGAGCCAAAATTTCACTAATTATGATTAGTGAATTTTAGTTATGGTTCAGCCCAATAATCCAAGATCAATTCCAAGATTCTCCACTAAGTGTGCTTAGGTGTCATGAGGCATGTAAAGCGTGAAGGACATGCACAAAGTGTGATTATATGATGTGGCAATGAGGTGTAGTAAGCAAATGCTCACCTCCCCCTCTAAAATTTAATTGGATTGGGCTTCTACCAATTCAATTAAATTTATTTCCAACCACACACATCAAATATTAACTTAGTGCATGTGAAATTACAAAACTGCCCCTAATACAAAAACTAGTCTAGGTGTCCTAAAATACAAGGGCTAAAAAATCCTATATTTCTAGGGTACCCTACCTACATTATGGAGCCCTAAATACAAGAATCAAATATAATGATATCCTAGTCTAATTTGTACAAAGATAATTGGACCCAACCTTGGCCCATGGGCTCAAAAATCTACCCTGAGGTTCATGAGAACCCTAGGGCCTTCTTCAGCAGCTCTAGTCCAATCCTCTTGGAGCCTATTGCTCATGGCTCTAGTGGCTGGTCCCTTCCTAGGGAGGATTGCATCATATGAGGTGTTGCTGAAAGAAAATGATGACTTGCACCTTTTGAACTATTGTATTTGCTTTGTAAATTGGCAGATTGTGCAATATATTTGTAAATTGTATTTGTTCTGCCATTTTTGTAATATATTTCGTGGTTTCTGAATTTCTCTTCTTTTTTTCGTGGTTAAATCAAAGTTTGTGCCGTGTTATTATTTATTTTATTTGAAGCTTTTATTGTGTAGTTGGCTTCTTAGCTCTCGGATAATGCTAAGATACTTGTATATAGCATTTGGGTCAATGTGAATGTGATCATATCACACTATCTCAATGGAATTTGCACTTTCTCCCTGTTATGCTTGTCCCTTGTTCTAGATTTTTTGGTTGCTCGAGTCACTCATATCATATTTTTTCCTTGTTGCACAAGTATAACTCAATGGGTTTTTAGTGGAATTAATCTTGGGGTCAAATTAATGGAGGTAAGTAATTAAGCACATGATGATATATATATATATATATATATATATATATATATATATATATATATATATATATATATATATATATATATATATATATATATATATATATATATAAATTCTACTTACTAGATAAAAAAATTATATTTTATTTAATTACTTTAGATAGATGATTTTATTTATTGAGATTATTGTTTCATTACTTTAAGTATTTCTTTTACTTGATAGTAATTATTCAATAATAATTTGAATATAATATTTTGTACTGTTTGGATTGGTTTTGTTTTCAATTTGTAGGTTTTGGTTAATTAACAAAAGACAATATTTAAGAAAAATTCAAAAACAACCGATGTTGTAAGTTGCATTACAACATCGATTCTTCCAAAATCGATGTTATAAGGTGCATTACAACATCGATTCTTCCAAAATCAATGTTATAAGGTGCATTACATCATCAATTTTGACTAAAACTAATGTTGTAATGCACCTTACAACATTAGTTATACAACTTAAAATATCAATTTTGGTCAAAATGATGTTGTAAGGTAAACAACAACATTGGGTTTTGTCAAAACTGATATTGTTTTTTTTTTTTTGTATATTTGTTATTATACAACATCGATTTTCATAAAAATCGATGTTGTATTGTGTATTTTAATATCGATTTTTTCATAATCAATGTTAACATTAATACTTTTAACGTTGGTATGTAGTTTCAACATCGGTTTAAAATCGATGTTGAATGTCCAAAATCAATGATATTAAAAGCACTTTTTCTAGTAGTGAATCATGTTATCTGATATCCGTTAATTTTTTACAATAAAGTCACCCTTGCATTTTTGCACCGAGTGGTTGGTGTCTATGATGATCTTGGACTTTCATTCATGGGAGCATATGAGAAGCAATAGGTGTCTTTGGAGGTAGGTCTTTGGTTGGAGCCACCAAGCCAACATGATAATATTGAAAAGTCTTTTATGAGAGTTGTGTTTTGTTATCAAACTCTTCCTTAGTTGGTTCCTTGATGTTTTGATTGGGCATATAAATTTCACGTTTAATACATGTAAAAACTGAATTGTACAATGACATGTGAATGATATATGGTGGTTTAATATATATATATATATATATATATATATATATATATATATATATATATATATATATATACATGTTGATGCGTCATTTGGTGAATATATATCGCAAAAAATTTATCACTATTTTTATAATCAAATTAATAGAACTTTCACTTAAAATTAAAATTTCACGTTTTAGAATAATGATATCATAGAGACGAGACGAGTTGTTACAAACACAGATACACGACTCAGCATAACAAAAGAGAATTACTATCGTACCCTCACACAAGTATAATTTTTTTTTTTTGGTTAGGAAACACAATTCAGAAAACATTTTTCTTGTAAAGGTCCAACCAAGTTTCATTTAGTGAATAAATAAACTGTGTTAATGACCACATTCTATCTCCTAATTTTAATTTTAATTACATATGTTTCTAGGTTAAAAAGAACTATTTCTCTAACTAGCAGTAAAACTGTGAAAACCACCAAGAAAATGAATGAAGGAGATAAAAAATCCAATAAAATTTCAAATGAATTGAAGAAGAAAAGTTGGCTATCACGTGACTACATTGTACGTACCCATCTTATTATTCGTAAACGACTTTAAAATCTGGGGACCATGATAATTGTAGGCTTGGTTGTATCCATTTTATGGCCTCACATTAAAGATTACATTTGGCACCATATATTTAATATTTGGGGACCATCTCCGCTCACATGTAAAACGCGTGTTCATTGGCCTACATAAGGTAAATTTAGGGAGGCAATTCAATTGAGTTCTATCTATTGAAAACAATTTCTAGTTTGTTTGATTAATTTAAAAGTCGGTGTAATGTAAAATTCATTATCTTATTAAAAAATCACTTTAAGATTAAATTTATCCTAAATAATATAATATCTTCAAAATTAAGATAATTAGAATTATTTTATATCATAATTAAGGAAAAGATCTTTAATAGGGATAAGAAAGAGAGAAGGTAATATAAAAAAATGGAGGAATTTTAAGAAGACAATAATATATATGCTTATCCAAATTAATAATGTTTTGCAACAATTTTTTTTATAGCTTGTGTTTTAAAATTCTACTTTAAGTAGTATTTTATAAAAATATTAACTTTTAACTTTATATATTTTAGTTTTACTCTTTTCTACATAAAGTAAGAGTTTTTTTTTCTCTTCAAATCATACGTATGATTTTATTATTTTTACCGTATTTTATACATAAAGTAGGATTTCATATTTTTACCCTTATATTAGATATGATATTGATAATGATAAATAGAATTATTTATTTTTTTATATCTTTATGGATATTTTTATATTTAACTATTTAAAATATTTATTTTATTATTCTAGCATTACCCAAAATATATTTTATTCAATTAAGTTTATATAAAAATACTATACAAGCATGTTCATATTTTTTCATTTTATATTTATCAATTACTTTAATAAGTAATTTAATCAAGTAGTTATAATTCAATTAGCTAGTTTAATCGCTTTCAGCTACAACAACCACTAACTCTTTGCTATTAGTAAGCTTTTTTATTTTTAGCTAGTTTTTCCCTTACTTTTGCCAAACATAGTTATTAACAAATGACCAAATATTTGAATTTTTCATACATGATCCCATAGATAATATCAAAATATTTAATGATTGAATTGATAAATTTTTATCATACAAAAAGTTATTAAGTGGTACAAGTGCAAATGTTTGACATCCAATGTTAATTGCGAACAAGAAAAAATATACTAGAGGGAGGGTTGAATAGTGCGTATGTAATTTTAAAAGTTTTTTCAAAAACCTTTTCATGAAGCTTAGATGAAAAAAAAAAAATCGTAAAGCTTTTTTCCCAGGAAAACATGAAGGATAGACAAAAGCTAGAACACAAGTTTTATACTTGTTTAATCAACTTGAGCAATGTACAGTTATCTTTCAACCTTAAAAGAATTTCACTAACATAAATAAGATTACAAACAAGTATTCTATCACTTCTAGTTACATAGAATATTCTCTGTGTTATTTTTGACTACAAATACAAACAATATCTTCCCTTGAAACGGTAAACTCGAGTGTTCATTAAAATGACACTATTGCTAGCTTTAACAGACAACAAAGTGTATGAAGATTACAAAGATCAACTCTCAAAGAAAAGATAAGAAAGTAGTACAAGTATTAATAGCATTGCAAAGTAAAGGATAGATCCTTTATGCAAAACTTGATAATATTTGATTAGATACTAAATTATTTATCATTTTGAAATAGGTTCCTAGATTATTATTAATATTATTATGTCTATAAATAGATTATTTATACAAAACTTGTTTTGTTTCTGGTCAGCACGTCTATAAAATAGATGCTTCCAACGTTGTTTATTCACACAACTGAACAAGATAAGCTATCCATAGCAGCCAAAGAAATGAAGAGTACCTTGTTCGCCCTCTTTCTACTTTGTGCCCTCACCTCTTACCTACCTTCAGCCACCGCTGGTGATGTGGTCGACACTGATGGTAATCCTGTTGAAAATGGAGGCACATACTTTGTGTTGCCAACTATAATATTAAACGGCGGTGGAATAGAATATGCCACATTTGGAAATGAAACTTGCCCTGTCACTGTTGCGCAATCTCGCGATCAGTTCTGCAAGGGCTTTCCGATAACCATTTCATCCCCAGCCCGAATCCGTCACATCAGCGAAGGCCTTAGTTTGAACATTGGGTTCACTTTCGCATCCCCGTGTTCCCCCGCTTCTGAGTGGACCATTGTGAAGGATCAACCAGAAGGACTCGCTGTTAAACTCACTGGGTTTAAAAATACAGTGCCCGGTGTGTTTACATTGAAGAGAGTTCCCGCCGATGAAATTATCGGCTACAACATCTTGTTCTGTCCTCTTGATAATAACCCATGTGGGTATGTTGCGGTTCATTTCGACCAATTCCGAAACAGGCGTTTGGTGGTGTCTGAGGTTCAGGAGGATGGGTTATGGGTTATGTTTCAGAAACTTTCATATGCATCAGGATTAACTCTTTCATCTGCATGAAGCACCCCTTGCCCTCAAAAGTCATATATGTACTTTCACGTAGTGAGAGACATGAGTGAGACTAAATAAATGCTTCATGCTGTATTCAATTATTGCAAGTCTAAATAAAATAATCGAAGTTTATGTCTTCGGCGTGTATATATATATCTTCTAATTCAGTTTAATTTATACCTTCTCGGAAGCTATTGGTCTGCCAGGTCTGGTATGCATTTTTCCCTCTATACATAGGAGACGATCCAATAAAATTCTTGAAAAGAAATTGAAATTTGGAATATCCATATAATTTCTGAAAAGCATGGAGATATATTAAATTATTAATGCTACTAACTCTAACTTCCTATTTCGGCTTCGATGACTCAAATTTGAGTTTGCTGGTTTCTTTTCTCCGGTAATTGTTCTTTCATCATCCAAATCACACTTCTTATTTTTTTATTATATAGTACGTCTTTCAAAGTATGTGAATCACGTATGACTTTTATCATCATCTCTCTCTAAAAGTGTCTACACCCAATAACCAATCCTTTGATTTCTCCAAACATCTCCAGGCTAGCCAGGCAACCATGTGCGTGATGTGTGTAAAGCAGTAGAGAATCCAGGACCCTGAAACAGGGGTGATTTATTCATATCTCATTCTATTTATTTGTACCTAATTTTTGTTTACTAATAAGAAACAAAAAAAAAAAAAACCTTCTTTCTATCATATTTGTGGATCCTATTAAATTTTTTATTAGGAACAAAAAGTACTAACTATTGTTTTCCTTTATTACAGGAATACTAACTATTGTTTATATAACATGCTTAATTATGTACTCATATTTTTCATATACCTGTTGTTTTGCTCAATCTTTCTATCATATTTGCACCTCATATTATATTTTTTTAGTTTTGTAATATCTTTAAACTTGCAGATCATGTATGAAAGGCAACAAATACATTTAAATTATTTAATTTGAAATTTGATATAACCCGATCCCTGAAAACAAATTAAAGGAAGTTTATTAGCATTAATTATTGATGGTGCAATTCAAATTTTTGTCAGATATTTATTTGAGGATAGCATTTCAAATATAACCAAAGCATTTGCTTCTTTGTTTTTTCATTTACTTCCAAAGAATATGACATGCTAGTCTAAGTAACGTATAATAAACAATAAGAATAATGAGGGGGTTATGGAAATGTCGTAGCATTACTTTTGAATTTTATAGATTTTAGTTGAATAATTTATCTTTATTCAGAAATATAACGTACCGAAACCATGATAAAGATGTCAAACATAAGGACTATTTCATGAAATTTGAAGCTATATATGTATTTGATTTCCTATTTTCTAAACCAAACTTGCTGCCAAATTTAATCGTATGTAAATATATAAATATAATATAGATAACTTTAGGGGGAGGTTCAACACACACACAATATAATTTTCTTCGAAAAATAGTCAAGCAATTAGAACATTTAAAACATTAAATTTAAGAATCACTGTATTAGATGATTATCTTGATAATATTATATTATTTATTTATGATTTGAGTTTGGACAAATCAGTATTATGTTTGCTTATTTTTAATATTATGTGTGAATGTTTTTAATGTTATCTTTTTTAAATTTAAGAATGCATTTTTAATAATTTTTTGTGAAAAATTATTAAGCGATTAAAACACTAAATTTAAGAATCATTATGTTGGATGGTTAGTTTTGTAATATTGTATTGTTTATTTATGACTTAAGTTTGAGCCAATCAATATTATGTTTGCTTATTTTAATATTATGTTTGAATGTTTTTAATATTATATTTTTTAAAAATTTAATTAAGAACACATTTTTAATTTACTTGTAGTAATTGTTTTGATTAATTTTTTTATTAATTTATTAATTCCATACATAAGTAAAGTATGGGTTGTGGATTTGAATATGAGTATATATAGGTACCCAACAAGTAAAGGAATGAGGATTAAAATTGCTTCCAATGTAGGTATGAGGTTAGGTATGAGGATTTTTTTTTTTTTTAAATGCGAGTATGGGGATGAGTCCTATAGGACCTAACTCATTGCCATTCCTACTTATGATGTTCTACGTATATAGGATCCGATATCAACATTGTCTTTCGTTAGGCAGATTTGGAACTTGGATGTGCCATAAAAAATAACAAATTTGATATGGAGGTCTCATAAATTGATATTTGACAATATTTATTCATGAGTTTTCTTTTCATAATTATGCATTCTTGGTATATTTTATTGACAAAGCTCACGTTTGGGTGCTAGTTTATGCAACATAGGTACTTAGAGGCTAAAAAGTGGAAAAAAGTAAAAAATTGGATATTTTGGATGAAATGGAGATTCTGCCACCCTGACCATGGCCATGATTGACCGTGGTTGTGGTTATCACCATGGTCATACTAGCCTAACTATGGCCAAACATTGATTTTTACGAAATTCTCTAATGATGGCTATACTTCCTTTACCACAACCAAGTGTGGGACTTTACAAGGTTTTTCACCACGATTGTGGTCCCCTTACCATGGTCGTGGTCCGCGAGGCACTAGCATAGGTCCATTGGGTTTGATATTCGAACATTGGTCCACTGCCACTACTACATAGGGTACACTTCACATTGTGCAAGTACTATTTTTACGCATCAAGTTTTTGGCGTCGTTGGTAGGGACTAGTTGTGTAGTTCCTAGGTAATTGGTTCTGTGACAACTTAGCAATTTTGTTCGTAATGTTCATAGTTTTTACTTTTCTTTAATTTTTTTGTTTGTTTATTTCTTTTTTATTTTTTTTAAATTAAAGAAAAAAAATATAATTTTTTTATTTTAATTTTTAATTTTTCCCCTTTCTAGTTGCATTTAATCTTGTTATACTATGATGAAAGTGTTATTGAAAGAACAAGAGCATTGGTTGAGGCAGCTACAAATGATCATGTGCAAACATTGGTGGACTATCTCATCCCTAAGTAGGAGAAACCAACAACATACAATTGCTAGCTCAGCCTTAGGGTGTGACCTTTGAGTTTAAACATGGGTTCCTCTAGATGATTGAAACAATCAATTCAATGAAGCTTCCCACAAGGATCCCATGTTGCACTTGAGGCGATTCTTGAGACTATGAAACATTGTCAATCAACCACAAGTACGCAAGGAACACATTCGGTTGTTGCTTTTCCCTTCTCTATAAATGGGAAAACATGGGAGTGGCTTGGTGCACATCCAAAACCCAGAATCATATCATGGGCATAATGTTCCAATGCCTTCCTTTAGAGGCACTTTTTTTTTGTGATGAAGACTAATAAGATAGAAAAGGACAATGGAAATTTCACACAAAATGAGCATTAGATTTTATCAAAAGCAGATTCTAGGAGTTTCTTAGAAGTTGTCCACATCGCGGGATTAGCCAATAGAGGATAGTGCACATTTTTTATGGTGGAGTGTCCTCTCACAATAGGACTAGCCTTTATGTTGCATGTCCAGGAAATATGATGCCATCAAGATCATAGAGGACATGTGCTTCAATCCCTACAACAATTTTGGGGAAGGAAAATCATGATGAGACCAGTCAACCATGTGGAAACTGAAACAACTACCTCTGGCCTTGGACAACAGATTTAGGCATTTTCCAAGCAAATTGAGATTCTAATGAAGGCCTAATCTAAGTCTGATGTAGCTTCATGTGGGGCTTATAGGCCTTGGATCTTCTTCATCAATGGACTCATTTGCTTCTTGAAGTTTGATGGCAGCGGAATGGAGAAGGAGAAAGATGATTGGAGACGCCACTTCAAGGAGAAGATGAGTCTAGAAGAAGCTCACCACCATAGGAAGCCATGAATAAGAGTTTGAAGGTAGGAGAAGATGAATGGAGGGAGAGGGAGAGAAGGAGCACAGAATTTTGTACCTCAAAAGAGGTTTGAACTTTGAAGTTTAATTCTCAAATGATCAAAGTTGAAAAAAATGCACACACATGGTCTCTATTTATAGCCTAAGTGTAACACAAAATTGGAGGGAAATTTGAATTTCTATTCAAATTTCACTTGAATTTGAAATTGAATTTGTGGAGCCAAATTTTGGAGCCAAAATTTCACTAATTATGATTATTGAATTTTAGCTATGGTTCAGCCCACTAATCCAAGATCAAGTCCAAGATTCTCCACTAAGTGTGCTTAGGTATCATGAGGCACCACTCAAAACATTCATCATACCAACTATTTTAGGGATTTGGTGCCTAATAATACCTATTTTGGGCACCAACAATGCACAAGGATTTAAGCTCTTGAAAAGCAAACCCTCATCCAACAACTTCTTTACTTAAGGAATAAACTCAAGCCAAAGAGGTGTGGCAATGCTAACAAGTATCTTTTTACAAAGGAGAAAATGTGGAGGTTGTCTAAGAGGGGAAATTTCTTTAATATTTGTCTTTATTTCAAAATTCATTTCCTTCTTAGCTAACCTCTTGGAGGAGACACTTACCTCCTTACACTCCTCCTTAACCATTAAAGGTTGTCCTTCTTCTTGGGGGTAGATCTCTTCACTAGATTCTTCCTCTTTCACTTCCTCACTTTCACTAGAGGAAGGTGAAGTAGTAGCCTCATCTTGGCTACTATAAATGTCTTGGCCCCTCATAATCATGGTTTTCTTGGTGGGGCATTGAGAAGTAATGTGTTCTCTTCCAAGACATTTAAAGCACTTCATGGAGCTAGTCTTCTCTTGCATACTAGCCTTAAGGGGTTGCTTTTCTATTGTCTTCCCCTTATGATCTTTGGGCTTAGAAGGTGTCACCCCTATGATGCCTTGATCATGGTCTTTCTTTGGATAAGAGTGAGAGCCATAAGATTTTAAAGTAGACTTCCTTTTAAGTTGTTGCTCTACCCTTATTTCCCAATCTAAGTTAGCCTCTACATTGTCCTTCACATGGAAGTATGAGAGGTTAATGTTAGCCTCTTGAGGCTTTCTTTCCTTTTCTCTCCTATGGGAGTGAGTTCAAAGATGTGACCCATGTCTTCCTTCATAATAGTCATGAAGTTCTTCACTTAGGCTCTTGCAAGAGTTATGACTACTATAGAAGGCATGTTTTTCTCTTTTCATTTCTTTCATTATTTTTCTTCTTTCTTCCTCTCTTATGTTCTCTCTTTCATTTTGACTTATTTCTTCCACTCTTTTTTTCCTTTTTCTTTTCTCTCTTGTTTTTCTTTACACAACCTAAGGGATCTCAACTCATCTAATATCTTATACAAGGGGTCCTTAGGAGTAGAACCCTCACCATTAACACTAGATGAAGAATGAAGACTCATGTTGATTCCTAAGTTGTGGTTCTTTCATGTTGGGGGTTTGAAAATAAAAGGTAAAAGAAACTATGGTTGAAACTAGCCAAAATAAACATTAAAAGAGGCGTGAAAGATAAGGTAAAAACTAATTAGTAAAAGACAAGTTATCTAGGCGGTTTGACAATGGAAGGTAAAGGAAATAAGCTATGAAAGTAAGCAAGAAATGTAAACTAGGCGAATCCTAAGAGTGTTTGGATGATCACATTTAAGGTTCCCAACAAAACACTCACAATCCTAAGGGAAAATTGCCTAAAATTATTACACACAAATGGAAGTAGGATGGCCTATTGGAGGCTCCCAACTTACTTCCAATGAAAGGCCATTTTGTTACAAAATTTGAAAGCAATGAAAGTAAGAAATTGTCAATTACAAAATTACAAAATGGTCCTCAATTTTGGTGGTTGTTCTCTCTTTGGTGATCCACTCAATTTGGAGTGCTTCTTAGTTCAATAGCTCTTAAGGTAGATTTCCCCTTGCTTCTTGACTCAAATTCTTCAAGGGATGGAACCAATCCTCTTTTCCAATTCCCTATATGGCAACTCACAAACAAGGAAACAAAGAGACAAGCAATAACCAAAGACCAAAAAAATGAAATGAAAGCTAAACCAATAGAGTTTTAACAAGATAAATTTTCAAGTATTATTCAACAATTAAAGCGATGAAAAGCACATAAAAGCAAGCTAGGACTCAAAGAGAAACTTAGAATGGCTCTAGAGTAGAGTAAGAAAAACTAAAACAAAATAAAGACTCAAGAAACCTCTAGTTTTGGAACTTGTTTTCACACTAATTTTCAATTGAAATTTCATAACTAATATTGGTATAAAATAGGAACCAATTATAGAACAAATTTTGAGCCAAAACAACAAGCATACTTCCCTTTCACTTTTTATTCCTGGACACTGATTTTTCTGCCAACTTGTGTGATTTTTATTATTTTTTCCTTTGACCCAAATTGCTTTTTTATTTTTTTATAATTTTGGTCCAGATGTCTAGAAAATTAATTAAAAATTTCAGCTCAAAATTCGTACTGACCAATTCTCAGTAATTTATACAAGTTCATATGTTCAAGCTACCAGCACCAGCGATTTCAACCTAGAAATCAAGAGTAGTGTTTATGTTGCTTAAGGCTTGGATAGTTACAATTTGTGTTTGCTTATTGATGTGCCATCATTTTCTTCTATTTTCTAAACCCTTTTTGCACCATTTTAATTACTGATTGGTCTTAATTGTCAATTAATTAGGCAGTTTTATTATTTGGGCTCATTTAGCTAATTTGATGTTTTTAATCTAATTTCAGGAATTAATGAAACATTGGGCTTAATCCGGATTTTGGTTATGGACTTGAAGAGGGCAAATTAAGCAGCGCTTACCTTAGTTAATTAGGAAATTTCGCAATTTTATTTTATGTTGTTCAGTGTTTATTTCGTTTTGGGCCTGAGTATTGTAATAGGGCCCAGTGACTTTGAGTGACTCTTTTTAAATAGCAGCCTTGGGATTCGTGCAAGGCATTCTGTTATGCTATTCATTATTCAGAGCTTTTGTTTTAGGGTTTACGTTTTCTGCTTTGATGCTACTGTTCACATAATGCAATTTTACGTTTTCTACTTCTAATTACAATTTCGTTCTTGCTTCTTCTTCTACTCTTATTTACGTTTCTGTTTCGTCTACATTTCTGTTCATTTACGTTTCTGTTCATTTACGTTTCTGCTTCATGTTTCATTTGCGTTTTCTGTTTGAATCCATGGAAGGCTAGATTTTCTGGTGTTGTTTCCTTTTGAGGACGAAGCCCAACTCTCTTTGAGGTTTCGCTTGTAATGTGGTTTCCTGGCAGTTTTCCCTTCACCAGTTATCCCAAATTCGTGAATATTAATCAGTGCACGCTTCGTGTTCGATTAATTGCCTCTGAGCCTAACTTGCGTTCATGCTTAATGGACGAAGGGCTAATTGGTGTATGTGGTGCCTAATCACGTATTGAAAACCCTAAGTTGATTTTCGCTTAGTAAATTGAAATAGGGTTGGATTAAGTGGTTGATTGTTAGGGACAAATTCTCCATAACCCAGGATAAGAGAATGGCTTCTGAATCAGAGGAAACAACTCGTTTTTAATATTAGTAGTTTCGTATTCCAGTTTACTTGTTCTGCTCTTTAATCACAAAACAAACAACCCCCCCCCCCAATTGTTACTGTTACTACAAGTATATTATGAACATTTGGTTTGTCACTGCTCGTTGGGAAACGACCTAGGATCACTTCCTAGTTACTGCATTTTCATGTTTATTTGATTCAGGTACGGCCTCGATCACTTATGCTCAATTATCTTGAATAACACAATTGAAGAGAGCATAAGACTTATTTTGATTCACAAATCCAGCCACAACTCAGCACCACAACTCAACTTCATCATAGGCATCATATAGGTAGGAAACTTAGAAAAAAAAAAAAAAGAGTTCAACAAGTGTACTTCTAGGAATTGATTTAGAACATGTTATGAACTAAATAACATGCAAGAATTAACTCAAAATTCAAAAGATAGGCTAAGAATGACAAGAATGCATGAACAAATGATTCTAGAATTCGATCAACAAAATAAAAATTTAACACAAACTTAGAACATAATGTGACAATTATTATGACTAAACATGACTCTAAGACAACATGTATTAAGTGATTTACACTTAGATTTTTGTGTTTTTTTCTAATAAATATTTTGGAAGAAAATTTACATCTAAAGGTTCAGCACAAGAATATTATGACTGAAAAAAGATAGAACCTAAAATCAACACAAAAACATGATTCAAGAGTAGATCTATAAAATTTGAACCATAGAAAATGCAAGAACAAGTGTAGATCTAAGATTTAATTGGTTTATTTTTTAAAATCTACTCTAAACAACACCAAACCACAAGACAATGGAGGATATACATGGAGAATAATATGAATAACAAGGAATTAAAGTGAATTGACCGAACAAAAAGCTAGAGGAAGCAAAAGAACATCACCTAGATGAAGATGCTCTTGATACCACATGATGTAGCTCCATGTGGAGCTTGTAGGCCTTGGATCTTCTTCATCAATGGAGTCCTTTGCTGTTAGACAAGTGGCCTCAGATATCTTAAGAAGGGGGGGTTGAATTAAGATATTCCAAACTGTTTCCCCTAATTAAAAATCTATTTCACTTTTTACTCAAGTTATGAATTCCCTTAATGACAATCTTCTTAAATATTAATTCAAATGAAGCAACTTGAATATGAATATAAAGCAATAATAAATAAAGGAGATTAAGGGAAGAGAAAATGCAAACTCAGTTTTAAACTGGTTCGGCCACACCCTTGTGCCTACGTCCAGTCCCCAAGCAACCCGCTTGAGAGTTCCACTATCTTGTAAATTCCTTTTACAAGTTCTAAACACACAAGGACATTCCTTCCTTTGTGTTTAGAGATCCTTTACAACAAGAGACTCACAGTCTCTTAATCCCTTAGAGAATGAGAAGAAGAAGAGGAACAAATCTCTCTAGAAAGAGATGGATTTTACAGATTGAGCACTCAAATAATTCCTTAATGAATTGCAATTGAGTTGGCCAAGGAATTCTTAAGAGGATAAAATGAATTTGCTCTTTGAGAGGATAAACACTTTGTTGTTCTGAAAATCTCTAAGCAATTTCGTGTTTAAGTCACATATATATAGACCATTGGTGGTCATGAGTAAAGCCTTTGAAAAGTTGTGACTCTTGAAATTATTTTTCTGAAAATCCTGTCTGGTAATCGATTACAGTAATTGTGTAATCGATTACAGCTTTTAAAATTTGAATTAAAACGTTTACTAACTGCTGGTAATCGATTACCAAAATTGTGTAATCGATTACAGATTTTAAAATTTCGAATTCAAATTTTTTATAGCTGTTATAAAACGTATTTGGCCACTGGTAATCGATTACATCCTCTGGTAATCGATTACCAGAGAGTAAAACCTTTGAGAAACACTTTTTATTTTAAATCACTTGGCCAAACCTTTGCTAATTCAATTAGGAATTCCCTTCCTAATATTCTAGTGATCATCTTGATGTTGTGACTTGTAATCTTGAAGTATTGTCTTGAATTTTAATCTTGAAAAGCCCATTTGCATCAATTGCAACACATCATCATGATCATCATCAAAACATCAAAGCCAATTGCATCTACAATCTCCCCCTTTTTGATGATGACAATACAATACCTGAAATCAAGATTCAAGCAAGCAACAAACAATTGTATATAGATAAAATGTGCATTCGTTTACTCCCCCTATATTTCGGAATTCATGATCACTTATATATTTCGGAATTCATGATCACTTGATTTCTAAGTTTGTTAAGCTTTTTCTTAAGCTTTTTCTACAACCTTTTCTCCCCCTTTGGCAACATCAAAAAGCCAAAGACCTCGGAAATTAACACAGATATGACAAAGGAGTAGAAAAATATATAAATATCAGAGTATAAAACACAAGAAGCCAAACTCACAAAGAAGAAATAATCAAACCAGAATCCAAATAACTGAAAATGTCAACAATCACAAAACATCCAAGACTGAAATTTAAAAACCACAAGATAAATAAGCAAAGTACTTAGCATAATAATGTAAATTCTAAGAAACTAAAAGCCAAAATACACGGATTATAAAAGATAAATAATCAGAAACTAAAATCTAAGAAGACGGAGGTGGTGGTGGAAGATCGAAACTCTGACGAATGTATCCGACATCCTCTTCAAGCTGTGTAAGACGAATGTCCATACCGGCAAAGCGTGAATCTAACGAGTCGAAGCGGTCACCAACATAAGAACAAAGACCCCGTAATTCGGAGAGGACTTCATTCATGAGTGCGGAATCTTCACGTTGAGGGGGAGGTGAAGGAGTACGTTCATCTTGAGGAGGGAGTGCATCCTTCTTCAGCCATTGTCCATTCCGATCTTTACGATACCCAAAGGAGGTCACTGCACCAGCACCAATTGCAAAGGAACGCTTGACTTGAACAAAGGGTTCATCATCAAGCGAAATTTGAAAATGACGCAAAAACAGAGTAATCAAATGTGGATAAGGAAGAGGTGCATTGGCCCGTAATGCCTTATGCATTCGGTACCGAACCAAATGGGCCCAGTCGATCTGACGACCGGTTAGAAAAGCCCACATAAGAATCAAATCCTCCTCAGAGGCTTGTGCTAAATTTGAAGACCGAGGAAGCAAAATTCTAACAATGATATAATGCATGATGCGATTATCAAAAGTTAATGACCCGGCCAACAATCTACCGGTCATTTCAGCATGATCATTGCAGACCATGCGACGAGCATCATGACTCGAATAATCGAATTTCCAGTCATCAACAATGGTGCCCTCAAAAGGTGCACCTTGACTGGGTAAATGAGTCAAAGAAAAGAAAAGTGACTGATCAATGACCATAGAAGTACCATGCACCTCAGACATAATAATACCATCCTGAATTTTTAAATTGCAGTAGAAGACCTTTACAAGTTCAGGATAATATGGCAATTTAAATGACATGAAATCAACAAGACCAGAATTTTGAAACACTTGATAGCAATCAAACGTTTCATCATTAAAGAACTCTACGTCTAGGTACTTAGGGTCTAAGATTATTCTAGAAGAAAACTGAGAAAGGTACCGTAGACATTGATCATCGGATGAAAACAGTGTTGATGATCTTGGAGATGACAAAGAAGGAGGAATAGGTGTTGTGGGTGCTCCGGATGGGCCGTGACGGCGATGGGCAGCAGCGGTAGCGGTGGAGGATGATCCCTTTCTCTTCTTTGATGGCTCTGCCATTTGATGAAGTTTTTCTGGATTTTGATCGGTGGAAGTGAAAGAGGAGTGAAAAAGAGGAAGATTGGGCTTTACGGGACGTGATTTGGTGAAGAATTGAGTGAGAATCGAAGGTTTGAAGTTCTAGGTATGGAGGAAAACGTGGAGGATGCTTTGGCTGCGCAACAGCTCTGATTTCGTGAGTATTTATAGAAGATGACGCATTGTAATCGATTACAAGTATTGGTAATCGATTACAGGCCCAATAAGCCTTCTGGTAATCGATTACAGGATGTTGTAATCGATTACAGGCTGCCTGTTCATGTGTAATCGATTACACTGGATGGTAATCGATTACCAGAGCCTATCCTAGGCTAGTTTCTAAGAGAATATCTATATTTATGCTCAAATACATCCTATATGACTAATTTTCACTACTAATACACTAAATTCAATCATTCAATTACTATATACACAAGAAATCATAAATTCTATCATAAAAACAAGAATTCAAACAAGATCAAACAAAATAATCTACAATCAAAAGGTAAAAGTAAATCAACCAATCAATCAACCAATCAATCCCTATTTTTCTAAATCTCTTACATCTAAGAGACCTAATTCTCTTCTAATAGAGAAGAACACTTCCTTGGGGAGAGGTTTAGTGAAAATATCAGCAAGTTGATTCTTAGTATCAACAAATTCTAATACACAATCTCCCTTTAAGACATGATCTCTAAGAAAGTGGTGTCTAATCTCTATATGTTTAGTTTTGAATGTTGAACTGGGTTTTTGGATAGATTTATGGCACTAGTATTATCACACTTAATAGGTATGCGATCAAGAATGATGCCATAGTCAGATAATTGTTGCTTCATCCATAAAATCTGTGCACAACAACTACCGGCAGAGATATACTCCGCTTCAGCAGTAGATAAAGCAACACTGTTTTGTTTCTTACTATGCCATGAGACAAGAGCCGATCCAATAAATTGACAAGTTCCACTTGTACTTTTTCTATCAGTTTTAGATCCGGCAAAATCAGAATCAGAATATCCTATTAAGTTACATGTTGAATTCTTTGGATACCATAATCCTAAATTGATTGTTCCTAATAGATATCTCATGATTCTCTTTACTGCACTTAGATGTGATTGTTTGGGGTTGGATTGAAACCTAGCACACATGCATACACTAAACATAATATCAGGTCTACTAGCAGATAAATAAAGAAGAGATCCGATCATACCTCGATATTGTTTTATGTCTATAGACTGACCAGATTCATCTTTATCTAAGTAACAATTAGTGCTCATCGGTGTAGACATGTGTTTTGCACTATCCATCCCAAATCTTTTGATCAATTCCTTGCAGTATTTGGATTGATTGATGAATATACCTTCTTGAGTTTGCTTGATTTGTAATCCCAGAAAGTACTTTAGTTCTCCCATCATTGATATTTCAAATTCACTTTGCATATCAAGGGAAAACTCCTTGCACAATGAATCATTAGTGGATCCAAAAATTATATCATCAACATATATTTGAACCAACAAAATATCATTATGCTTTCTCTTTATGAATAATGTAGTATCCACTTTACCTCTGGAGAATTCTTTTTCTAGAAGAAAATTACTTAATCGTTCATACCATGCCCTAGGGGCTTATTTCAAACCATACAGAGCCTTTTGTAATTTATAAACATGGTTTGGTTTATCAGAAATTTCAAAACCAGGGGGTTGTTCAACATATACCTCTTCTTGAATTAAGTCATTTAGAAAGGCACTCTTAACATCCATTTGATAAAGTTTAAAGTTCATTATGGATGCATATGCCAAAAGCATTCTAATGGCTTCTAATCTTGCAACAGGAGCATATGTTTCTTCATAGTCTATTCCCTCTTCTTGATTATATCCTTTTGCTACTAACCTGGCTTTATTTCTAATAATTATACCATGTTCATCTAATTTATTTCTAAAAACCCATTTTGTTCCTATGACAGGATAATTTTCAGGTTTTTCTACTAATTTCCACACATTGTTTCTTTCAAATTGGTTTAGTTCTTCTTGCATGGCAATGATCCAATTATCATCTACTATGGCTTCTTTTATATTTTTAGGTTCAATCATAGATACAAAAGCCATATTATTGCATAAATCTTTAAGAGAGTGTCTAGTTGTTACCCCTTTTGAGATATCACCAATAATGTTGTCGAGGGGATGATCTCTTGAAGTTTTCCATTCTCTTGGGAGTGCATCATTGGATTTGCCTTCTTCTGGAGGATCTTCATTGTTTCCTTTGTCATTTCCTTTGGAATCTTGTTCATGAATGTTCATATGTTCTAAAGAATCTGCAATGTCATCTAGCATATTCTTTGTTGACAATATAGCATTAGATTCATCAAAGGTAACATGAATGGATTCCTCTATATTCATAGTTCTCTTATTATATATTCTATATGCTTTGCTTTGTAAAGAATATCCAAGAAAAATGCCTTCATCAGATTTTGCATCGAATTTTCCTAGATTATCTTTACCATTATTAAGTACAAAGCACTTGCAACCAAAAACATGTAGATGAGAAATATTAGGTTTTCTACCATTAAATAACTCATATGGGGTTTTCTTTAAAATAGGTCTTATCAAGGCTCTATTCATGATGTAACATGCAGTATTGACAGCTTCAGCCCAAAAATACTTTGGAAGAGAAGTATCATTTAATAAAGTTCTTGCAATTTCTTCCAATGACCTATTTTTCCTCTCAACAACTCCATTTTGTTGAGGGGTTCTTGGTGCAGAAAAATTATGTTCAATACCATGTTCATCACAAAATAATTCAAAATCTTTATTTTCAAATTCACCCCCATGATCACTTCTAATGGATGCAATCTTGAGATTTTTCTTGTTTTGTATGACTTTAGCAAGTTTCCTAAATGCATGGAATGAATCACTTTTATGTGTAATAAATAATGTGCAAGTATATCTAGAGAAATCATCAACTATAACTAAAGCATAGTAATTTCCTCCAAAACTCATGGTTCTAGATGGACCAAATAGATCCATATGCAATAACTGTAATGGTCGAGTGGTTGAAACAACACTTTTAGATTTGAATGAGACTCTTGTTTGTTTGCCCTTTTGACATGCATCGCATAGTTTATCTTTTTCAAATTTCAATTTAGGCAAACCAACTACTAAATCTTTTGAAATTAATTTATTTAAGTGATCCATGTTTATGTGAGCAATTCTTTTATGCCATAACCATGGATCATCATCTTTACTAAGAAAGCAATGATTGTTTTCTTGTTTTATGCTTAAGTCTATCATGTAAACATTATTGACTCTATGTCCTACATGCTTTATATTAATGTCATGCTTATGTTCTATAAGACATTTCTGAGAATCAAATGATACTAGATAGCCTTTGTCACATAGTTGACTAACGCTAAGCAGGTTGTGCTTAAGGCCTTCAACAAGTAGAACATTTTCAATGGAGTTTGAAGAATTTGTACCTATTTTACCCACTCCAAGAATTCTACCTTTGTTGTTGTCACCATATGTTACATGCCCGCTTTTCTTTGGAGATATGTGTGTAAAATTTGATGCATCTCCAGTCATATGTTTTGAGCATCCGCTATCTATGTACCACTTCTTTCTCAAAGATACCTGCATAATCAAGTTTTTGACTTAGGTACCCAAATTTTATTGGGTCCTTGCATGTTAGTATAAACTGAGGATCCTTTTGGGACCCATATCATTTTAATGTTACTGTAATTTTTCTTGAAGTAGCAAGTTGATATGCCATGTCCTCTTCTTCCACAGTAAAAACAAGTGATAGAATTAGAATTACATTTTTGTGTGGAAGTGGAAAAGTTTTTATGAATCTTTTGTAGTTTTTCAGATTTATACCCTAGTCCATTTTTATTAGACACATATCTTTGTTTACTTAATATAACATCTAAATTATTTCTACTATATGAAAATTTTGCAAGTGAATTTTTTAACTCTTTAATTTCTTTTACATATTTATCACAACAACTACAAGAATCTGTTATTTTCTTGTCATTAATAGTGGAGATATTAACTTTTTCATTTGTTTTAGAGATTGAGACTTCATTTCTAAGAAGATCTAATTCTTTGTTTAATTTTGAAATTTCATTTTCTAAATTTGAAATTGTTTTCTTTGATGATGAAACTAATTTTGCAAGTTTAATTGATTCTTTATGCAAATCAGCAAATGCATCTTGCAATTCATCAAAAGAAATAGATAAGTTGTTTGAAGATGTTACCTCTTCATCACTTTCGTAACTTTTTGCCATAAGGCAAAGATTTATCTCTTCATTTTCAGAATCATCAGAGGATTCCAAATCATTTTCATCCCATGTGATGTATGCTTTCTTTAGTTTCTTCTCACTATGATTTTTCTTTTCAGATTTTTCCATCTTTTTCTTGAAGATGGGACAATCAACCCTCAGATGTCCAGGTTGATTGCATTCAAAGCATTTTAGAGTAGAGGATGAATTTTCTGTCCTTCTCTTTGATTTAAAATTTGGTCGCCTCTGATTTCCTCTTACTTTATGAAATTTGTTGAATCTTTTTACAAAGAAACTTAGATCATCATCATCATTTGCATCATTATCCTGATCACTTTCTTCTTGAATTGAGGATGATGCTTTAAGAGCAATTCCTTTCTTTTTCTTGTCATTTTCTTCATTTTGGTGCAATCTCAATAGTTCCATCTCGTGTTCCTGCAACTTACCAAATAAAGTGGCAAGAGACATGTTAGACAAATCTCTTGATTCAGAAATAGCCGTTACTTTGGGTTGCCATTCTCTACTTAAACATCTTAGCACCTTGTTTATAAGATCTTCATTTTGAAATTCTTTGCCTAAGGCTGCTAGATGATTTACTATATGTGTAAATCTCTTTTGCATACTCTGAATATTTTCATTTGCATTCATTCTAAATAATTCATACTCATGAGTTAGTGCATTTATCCTAGATCTTATAACATCTGTAGTTCCTTCATGTGTTAATCGAAGAGTGTCCCACATTTCCTTAGCACTCTTACAATTTGAAACTCTGAAATATTCATCCATTCCTAGGGCAGATGTTATTATGTTTTTGGCTTTTAGGTTGTATTGTACTCGTTTTCTATCCTCTTCAGACCATCTATCTCTAGGTTTTTCTATGGTTATGCTTTCACTTGATGAACTACCATCTATTGAAACTCTTTCTACTGTGGTGGTTATATAAGGCCCTATTTCAATGGCTTCCCAGATATTTAGATCTATTGCCTCGATAAAAATTTGCATTCGGGTTTTCCAGTAGTGGTAACCCTCTCCATTAAAGATTGGAGGTCTATTGATAGAATTCCCTTCTGGAAATAAGGAATTTGCTGAGGCCATCTTTTTCTTGAAGCTTCTAAACTTTGTACAAGAATGAAGCTCTGATACCACTTGTTAGACAAGTGGCCTCAGATATCTTAAGAAGGGGGGGTTGAATTAAGATATTCCAAACTGTTTCCCCTAATTAAAAATCTATTTCACTTTTTACTCAAGTTATGAATTCCCTTAATGACAATCTTCTTAAATATTAATTCAAATGAAGCAACTTGAATATGAATATAAAGCAATAATAAATAAAGGAGATTAAGGGAAGAGAAAATGCAAACTCAGTTTTATACTGGTTCGGCCACACCCTTGTGCCTACGTCCAGTCCCCAAGCAACCCGCTTGAGAGTTCCACTATCTTGTAAATTCCTTTTACAAGTTCTAAACACACAAGGACATTCCTTCCTTTGTGTTTAGAGATCCTTTACAACAAGAGACTCACAGTCTCTTAATCCCTTAGAGAATGAGAAGAAGAAGAGGAACAAATCTCTCTAGAAAGAGATGGATTTTACAGATTGAGCACTCAAATAATTCCTTAATGAATTGCAATTGAGTTGGCCAAGGAATTCTTAAGAGGATAAAATGAATTTGCTCTTTGAGAGGATAAACACTTTGTTGTTCTGAAAATCTCTAAGCAATTTCGTGTTTAAGTCACATATATATAGACCATTGGTGGTCATGAGTAAAGCCTTTGAAAAGTTGTGACTCTTGAAATTATTTTTCTGAAAATCCTGTCTGGTAATCGATTACAGTAATTGTGTAATCGATTACAGCTTTTAAAATTTGAATTAAAACGTTTACTAACTGCTGGTAATCGATTACCAAAATTGTGTAATCGATTACAGCTTTTAAAATTTCGAATTCAAATTTTTTATAGCTGTTATAAAACGTATTTGGCCACTGGTAATCGATTACATCCTCTGGTAATCGATTACTAGAGAGTAAAACCTTTGAGAAACACTTTTTATTTTAAATCACTTGGCCAAACCTTTGCTAATTCAATTAGGAATTCCCTTCCTAATATTCTAGTGATCATCTTGATGTTGTGACTTGTAATCTTGAAGTATTGTCTTGAATTTTAATCTTGAAAAGCCCATTTGCATCAATTGCAACACATCATCATGATCATCATCAAAACATCAAAGCCAATTGCATCTACATTTGCTTCTTAAAGATCAATGACAGCAGAATGAAGATGGAAGAAAGATGAGTCAAGAAGAAGCTCACCACCATAGGAAGCCATGGATAAGAGCTTGAAGGTAGGGGAAGATGAGTGGAGGGAGAAGGAGAGAAGGAGCACGAAATTGTGCCTCAAATGAGGTCTGAACTTTGAAGTATAATTCTCAAATGATAAAATTTGAAAAAAAAAGCACACACATGGCCTCTATTTATAGCCTAAGTGTCACACAAAATTGGAGGGACACTTGAATTTGAAATTGAATTTGTGGAGCCAAATTTTGGAGCCAAAATTTCACTAATTATGATTAGTGAATTTTAGTTATGGTTCAGCCCACTAATCCAAGATCAAGTCTAAGATTCTCCACTAAGTGTGCTTAGGTGTCATGAGGCATGTAAAGCTTGAAGAACATGCACAAAGTGTGACTATATGATGTGACAATGGAGTGTAGCAAGCAAATGCTCACCTCCCCCTCTAAACTTTAATTGGATTGGGCTTCTCCCAATTAAATTAAATTTATTTCCAACCACACACATCAAATATTCACTTAATACATGTGAAATTACAAAACTACCCCTAATACAAAAACTAGTTAGGTGCCCTAAAATACAAGTGTTGAAAAATCCTACATTTCTAGGGTACCTTACCTATATTATGGAGCCCTAAATACAAGGCCAAAAAAAATAATGAAACCTTAATCTAATATGTACAAAGATAAGTTGGCTCATACTTAGCCCACGGGCTCGAAATCTACCCTAAGGCTCATGAGAACCCTAGGGCCTTCTCTTGCATCTCTGGCCCAATCTTCTTGGGGTCTTATATCCAATGCCCTTGCGGTGTAGGATTGCATTAAAGTCTCAGATCATAAACTCAACATCTCTTTACCACGCTTGTCATAGGTGTGGATGTGTCCATGATCCAAGAGAATGCACAGCGGGCGAGGAGCTTGCCCAAGCCATGACGAGACTCACTTCGTGGGAGGCATAAATAGTGGTTATGAGCAGAACTCCAATAACAACTACAACAAGGCACAAAATTATAGGTTGGGTCTAAATCAAAACTTTTATAAGTGTTGTGGTTCAGACGTAGAAGGCAAGTGAACCAAATCTAATTTGTAGAAAAGAAATAGTAACTATTAAGAGTTATCATATCCACTGAGACTATGTATGACATAACTGGAATTAACAAATTTTACACTCATTCTCTTTGGCAAGTTGTCAATTTGCTGTGGCGAATGTGTGGTGCTTTAGTTTTTAGAAAATAAATGTTTTGTTGTAGCGAGGCATCAATTCACTATGGCAAAGCTAAAATATATTTGGATCAAAACTAAAATCAAATAGATCAAAATGTTGTTAAAATGAAATCCATAGAATCTAAACTACAACGAATAATCCTAATTCCTTAGCAATTAATCCTTGAGTTCCAAGTCAAATCCCTAATTCCTTCGTGACTCAAACCTAGAAACTCAAAATAAGATCAGTTGATTTCTACAAATGCAAGTATTTGATCCATTCTTGGCATCAAAGCCTTGCACAATTTCAATTCAGATCTAGGATTTGAACTTGCTTCCACACAATCCAAATCCCTAAAAGCTAGGTTGATCACTCTTAACATGAACCTAATCATAAAACTGAAATAAGATCACACTAATTACGAGAGTTGATCAGAAAAATGGAGAATACATACTTGAATTCTACTTCAATCACTCAACAACTGTGAAATTTAGTTCATTTGGATCATAAAGGATCTAAATAGAACCTCAAAAGAGTAATAATGGTGGAAAAAAGAGAGAGAAGAGAGAAAAAGTTCGATATTCTATTTTTGAAAATCTCAAATGAACGAAAAGTCTCCACACATGATGTTACAAGCTCTTTAAATAGATATGAGATTACATTCATTTTTTATGCCTCAAAGGATTTTCGCTTTAGCGAAAGTACACATATGAACCAAGGACTTAGCACTTTATCTTCATGCCTTTGGACCTTTATTTGTTGGGCGAATGGACAACTCATTATGGTGAGTTTCTCTTAATTCCAAGGTCTTTAGCTTTGTAGATTTGTTGTGGCGAAGTGCAGCTATGTTGTGGTGAATCTCTATTAGTTCTAGCTTATCAAGCATCCTATTTCACTGTAGCAAATACCTATCTCCCTGTGGCCAGATCATCTCTGTAGCTCCTCATTCTTTGATGATAAAAAAAATCTACTCTTGTAACATCATAATTTACACAAAAGCATCAAATATTATCTTTTAAATTTCCTAAAACCATTTCATATTCTTTGTCAACAAAAACTACAATCAGGTACAAGAATTCTAAAGAAAAATAAGGTGTGAAAAACAATTATCAATAGCCCATCACACTTGCAAAATCAGAGGCCTGTACAAGAGGAGAGATGACCCAACATGTAGGAGATGCTAATGCAATACATAAATTCGAATGATCAGCGAATGAAGCTCATGGAGACTTCTCCAACATACAAGCCCTTCAAGTTTATTTATTGCATTAGCATCTCCTACATGTTGGGTCATCAAGTACAAGAAAGGTAAGTTCAATGTAGTTGTTGATGCACTTTCAAGAAGGTATGCTTTATTCTCAACTCTTGAAACTAAATTCATTGGGTTTGAGCACATTAAAGAATTGTATGACCATGATCCAGATTTTGCTTCTAAATATTCTGCATGTGTACATGCTGCTAAAAATGGGCTCTTTCGGCATAATGACTATTTGTTCAAAGAAAAATGATTATGTGTGCCTAAAGGATCCATGATAAAATTGCTTGCGAAAGAAGCCCATGCAACGGGATTAATGGGGCATTTTGGGGTTTAAAAGACTTTAGACATGTTACATGAGCATTTCTATTGGCCGCATATGAAACATAGTGTGCATAAGTTTTGCAAACAATGCATTGTTTGTCAGGGGTAAAATTTCAAGCCTGGGCGACATCAATTTTGAGTTTTTTAAAGCCTGTTGGGATACAGTGGGATTCGGGATATAGGAGGGGACCCAGGAGTTCTATATTGTGCGGCTCTACCAAAGGGTATCACATCTTCCTTTGTTGCTTATAAACCATTGTTTAATTGTGTTTGAACCCCAATTTTTGTTCCATTTTATGTTCTTTTAACATTATTTTGCTATTAGCACTTATAAATTGAGTAGTTGAATAGGGAGGCTAATAAATTGAGAAAATAGCCAAAAGACAGAAGAAAAGAGAAAGTTCTGAGCATCTCCAAAGACCGTGATCCATGTTGGGTGCAACACTGCTAGTGATGTACTTGCAGACCATACTATTCAAGCATGGCATGCTGATTTTCAAGCAATTATCCATTCAGTGTGACAGATTTGAGAACGGTCGTGCTGCTCATAGCATTGCCTATGTTATTCCATGGCCAAGAAGTAAATTCAACATAAATAATTCTAGAAGTTGGACATGCTGTTCTTAACATTGTCCATGCTGACTTAGCACGCCTTATGCTTACCCCACAATATTGTCTAATTGTCATTAGTATAAATAGAAAAGGGGAGGCATTTTTAGGTTAGCAAGGGTTTTCAAAGTTTTAAACCTGCACCGGGAACAATTGGGACCGTTTAAAAGCATAAAACCAAAGAGGAATCAAAGTACATGTTAACCGATAAAAGCAAAGAGGACCGTTTAAGGCATTGGACCTTAAAATGGTCTTTAGTGATTTTTGCGGACAAAGCTTGATTTGTGAGTTGATTTTAGCCTTAGTTTCACTTTTGTTATTAGTCAATTCATTCAAGGAAACTTCCAAAGAAAAACGTCCGATTGATTTTTTTGATTATTTTATTCAAAGATATTTTGATTATTTTTATTATTTTTTCAAGATATTTTGATTATTTTATTATTATTTTGCTTTTTTTGGTTTAACCGAGGTTATAGCGTGAATGATCGGTTAGATTTTGTTTTAACAGTGATTAAACGAGATTACAACACAAATGATCGGTTGAAATTAATTTTGTCATTTATTAGGTGAGAAAACAACTTAAATAAACGGTTAAAAGCTCGTTAAAGCGGAAGAAAAGAAAACTGAAAGTAAGCGAAATTAAAGTGAAAGTACACAAAACAAGTAGGGACCACTAAGGGTGCATAGAATGAATTGAAAGATTTGATTTCGGGAACTTACCGGTTGAAGACCGAAGAACGACGAAGAACGAACGAAGAACGGTGAAGAACGATGAAGCCACGAAAGCATTGCGGAAGCCACGGAAGCCCCGAAAACCATTTTTCAACAACGTGGAGGAGGTTTCCGCCTAGTTGCTTCCTCCTTAAGCAACCGAACTTCCAAAATGTTCCGAAAGGGCCTAGATTTGAATTGCTATTTACACCCCTATCTTGATAAGTTCACCCCCCAATTTTTGTGTTTTTGGCCGTTTTCTTTCCGAAATCTCACGAAACTTTACGGATTCCATCGTGATGAGTGTTAAGCCTTCCGAAGTGATCAACAATGGTCCTCAAATGATATTAGAGTGTAAAAGTTTATTTACACACACCCCACTTTGCTAAATACACTCCCATTTTCGTGTTTTTGACCGGTTTCTTCTCGAAACATCTTGAAACTTTACGGATTCCCCAATGATGGGTGTTAAACATTTTGAGGTAGTCAAAAGAAGGTCACATGCCAACAAACAATGGTCCCCGGACGAAATTAGGGTATGATAAAGTCCTTCAATGGTGATTTTCCACCAAGGAGATGCAACGGAAGGCAAAGGAGACGAGGAGAGGGGAGGCACCATCCACTAGGGAATAAGCCATGGTAGAAGGAGCTTCACCACCAAGAATAAGCCTTGGATAAGAAGCTCAAAGAGGATGCTTTAATGGAGGAAAAGAAAGAGAGAAGGGGGGAGCATGAAATTCAAGGAATAAAAGAGGGAGAGAAGTTGAACTTTGAAGTTTGTCTCACAAGACTCTCATTCATAAAAGTTACAACAAGTGTTACACATGCTTCTATTTATAGACTAGGTAGCTTCCTTGAGAAGCTTTCTTGAGAAAACTTCCTTGAGAAGCTTCTTTGAGAAAAATTCCTTGAGAAGCTTGAGCTTAGCTACACACACCCTTCTAATAACTAAGTTCACCTCCTTGAGAAGTTTCCTTGAGAAGATTCCTAAAGAAGCTAGAGCTTAGCTACACACACCTCTCTAATATCTAAGCTCACCTCCTTGAGATGAGAAGCTAGAGCTTAGCTACACACCCCTATAATAGCTAAGTTCACCCCCATGCCAAAATACATGAAAATATAAAAAAATGTCCCTACTACAAAGACTACTCAAAATGCCCTGAAATAAAAGGCCAAAACCCTATACTACTAGAATGGCCAAAATACAAGGCCCAAAAGAAGGAAAAACCTATTATAATATTTACAAAGAAGAGTGGACCCAACCTTGGCCCATGGGCTCAGAAATCTACCCTGAGGTTCATGAGAACCCCAGGGCCTTTTTTAGCAGCTCTAGCCTATTCCTCTTGGAGTCTTCTATCTAATACCCTTGGGGGGGTAGGATTACATTAGTGTTTTTGGTTCTACTACAAAGAGACATCATTTTGAAATTTTGATCACATCAATGTAACTGGGGTTCAGCGAAGGTCACGAAAACATCATCAATTTTATAAAAATATAAGTTTCACGTCTCATTTTCAAGGGTTTTTCAAAGGAAGTGTAAAAATATCCTATTATGGTACCCAAAAGACAAGAAACACTAAGAGAAACTCAAACTAACTAGGAGAAAGGCATATGAGTCAAGATTAACTCAGAGAAACTATGAAAAAAAGGATTAGGAGCTTGTTCTCCATCGAATCCTTGAGTTGGATTATGAAGATTCTGCTTTGATTAAAGTTTTCCTCTCCATGCGGTGGTCCGACGGAAACCAACGGTAGCTTATGGTGGCCACTGGTTATCGTGGGTGGTGGAGGAAGAGTAGTTAGGGTTTCTGGGCGGAACTTCTTGGGAGAGAGAGCTCAAAACGCATAACTTTATGTTGTTGGACGTATTTATAATCTGCAGATCTCACTTAGCAAGCTCATCTCGTTAAGCGAAAATTCACTTTTGGCGCAGAGCGCGACATTTCGCACCAAGCGCAATTCTTGTCGGGTTGGAATTGTGATTAGTGCAATTTCTCTCGGGTTGGAATTGTGATTAGCATGCTTGTCTCGCTATGTGAGATGCCCAAAAGTGTGATTTTACAAATCCCAACGGTCAAAGCGTGAATATTTGGGTCACAAACCTATAGTGCAAATTTGAACTTGATCCAATGATTAACAAGTCCGGGATTGCGGTTTTATCTGAACATGTTTAGTTAAAACTTGAAATCTCATATTTTCAACCTAAGTCAATAAAACTCTACATAACACAACATCCACATCAAGGAAATCAGACATGACTAATTCACACAATACCTCAACTCATCCAAATCAATCACATAATCAAATAACACAAGAAATACATTAAACATCGATTTTCAGTTAGTGTAATTTTCAAGACGTTATAATATTATTGCTTAGGCTACACTTGTCCGTGTGCGACATTATTTTGCAAGTCAAGTTTCTGGTGTCATTTTCAAAGACTAGTTGCGGGGTTCCCATATAATTTCAATTTGCATTAGTTAAAAAATTTATGTTCATAATTGTTGTTGATTTGTTGTCTATAATTTCTCATTTTGTCTATAATTTTTGTTAATTGTTTTGTCTCCCACTGGAATTCCAATCAATTGTTTGTTGTGTTTTAATCCATTTCCTTTGTTTGATAATTTATGCTAATTCGATCTTAGAGGGTTTAAATTCCTAAGTGTGACCCTGAGATTGAAAAAGGTTGTCGAGGAACAACGCTAGGAGTATAATGGCTGAAGCAGACGCTAGAAATGGCGATAATGGAGGCAATGCTGGTAATGAGGCTGAACCACAGGAGCACACTTTGTAGGATTATCTCACCCCCATGGTGGGAGTCAAATCCAGTATTGTGCTTCCATGGCTTGCCATTTGAAGAAATGGGTTGATCAACAAGATAGAAAAGATGTAGTTCCATGGCCTGCCATCAGAAGGCACTGTTCTTCATTTGAAGAAATTCTTGAGACTCATAGATATAGTGAGGAGCTCAGCTAATGCTCTTGACTACATCAGATTGGCAACTTTTTCATTCTCATTGGCGGAAAAGGCTAAAGATTGGCTCTATGACTTGCCAAACCAGAGCATTACCAATTTCGGCCAGTATTCAACATAGTTTTTGCATAAATTCTTTCGAGTGTATCAGAGGAATTGGGAATTTTGTCTAATGTGAGCAAGAATACTTGTCGCAACCTACCCTTCGGCGGGAGGGCGACGCGGGGCTCACAGGTGCGTCTTCCAAGAAAGGAAAATGCGCGGAGTTGCCACCAACGTTTATTTGAGGAAGACGTCGGAAAAACCAGAAAATGTGTGGTCTAAGAACTTTAATCGTGAAAGGTTCGGGAGTTGTTTTTACGCACGGGGAAGGTATTAGCACCCCACGCGTCCATCACAAGGGATGGCAGCCTTTAATCAAGTGTGCAAATATGACTTCAAAATGTTTTATTTTCCCTTTTTTATGTCTTTTTGTGTTTTTATGCTTTTTATGTTTTTAATTTTGGTGTGGCCGACAAAGGTGTTTCCCTCGCTCCTATGTATCCTCAATTGCGATGAGGAAATCAGACCTACGTAGTTCTTTCAGAACTAAACGCTGGTTAAGTTGTTTTGATCTTTTTCCGCAAGATCAATTTTAACCGAACAAAGGTCATTTAAGGCACTGCACCATTAAACGATCTTTTGATTTTGAAAGGAGAGAAACATTAAGGCGTTGGACCATTAACGATCTCTTGTTTTTGAAAGGAGAGAAACGTTAAGACATTAGACCATTAACGATCTCTTGGTTTTTGAAAGGAGAGAAACGTTAAGGCATTGGACCATTAACGATGTCTTGGGGTGGTCGACAAAAGCGGGGATTTTGCTCCTACGTATCCTCAATTGCGATGAGGAAATCAGACCTACGTAGTTCTTGCAAAAGCGGTAAAGTTACGTCTTGATATTATGCTTTTAAACGGTCCATGTTAACCGATAAAAGCAAAGAAGACTGTTTAAGGCTATTGGATCGAGTGGCCTCAGAATAATTAAGAAGGGGGGGTTGAATTAATTATTCCTAAACCTTTACTAATTAAAAATTTACTCTTCTAAGGCTTTTACTAAATTGTTAAGAGAATGAGGAGTAGAAGAGAAAGTTAACAGAAAGTAAAAGCGGAAATTAAATGCACAGCGGAAATTAAAAGAGTAGGGAAGAAGGAAACAAACACATAAGAGTTTTTATACTGGTTCGACAACAACCCGTGCCTACATCCAGTCCCCAAGCGACCTACGGTCCTTGAGATTTCTTTCAACCTTGTAAAAATCCTTTTACAAGCAAAGATCCACAAGGGATGTACCCTCCCTTGTTCTCTTTGAACCTAGTGGATGTACCCTCCACTAGAACTGATCCACAAGAGATGTACCCTCTCTTGTTCTCAGTCAAACCCAAGTAGATGTACCCTCTACTTGTATCACAAAGGATGTACCCTCCAATGTGTTAAGACAAAGATCTCAGGATGTACCCTCTACTTGTACCACAAAGAGATTCAAGGATTGTAAAGGATTGTAAGAGATTGATTGGAAAAGTATTCAAGATTATAGAAATGCAAAACAAAGCCTTGCTTTTATAGACTCTTCATGTATGGTCAAGACAACCATTTAGAAGAGTTTTAACTTTTAGAAAAACTTAAAACCAATTTGAAAAAGTCAAAAACCTTTTGAAGAGTTACATCTTTTGATTTATTCAGAAACAGTCACAGGTAATCGATTACCAAATTAGTGTAATCGATTACACAAAGCTTTTATGTGAAAGGATGTGACTCTTCACATTTGAATTTGAATTTCGATGTTCAAAGGCACAGGTAATCGATTACCAAAACATTGTAATTGATTACAGCTTTTTGAAATTAATTGGAACGTTGTAAATTCAATTTGAAAACTTTTTCAAAACAATTTTGCTACTGGTAATCGGTTACAACAATCTGGTAATTGATTACCAGAGAGTAAAAATTCTTTGGTAAACATGTTTTGAGAAAAATCATGTGCTACTCAATTTTTGAGAAAAAACTTTTTATACTTATCTTGATTAAGCCTTCTCTTGATTCTTGAATCTTGATCTTGATTTTTGAGATCTTGAACCTTGAATCTTGATTCTTGACTCTTAACTTTCTTCTTGAGTCTTGAATTCTTCTTGATTCTTATCTTGAACTCTTGAATTGTTCTTGATTCACTTGAGTTGTTCTTTGATTGATCTTTGATTCACTTGAGTTGTTCTTTGATTGATCTTTGAGCTTTTTGTCATCACCTTTGTCATCATCTTTTGTTATCATCATTGTTATCATCAAAACACCTTTGAATCACCTTTGATTCACCATGAAGCTTTGCTTCTACAAAGGCGTTGGACCTTAAAACGGTTTTTAGTGATTTTTATGGACAAAGCTTGATTTATGAGTTGATTTTAGCCTTGGTTTCACTTTGGTTATTAGTCAATTAATCCAAGGAAACTTTCAAAGAAAAACGTCCGATTGATTTTTTTGATTATTTTATTCTTTTTTTCAAGATATTTTGATTATTTTATTATTATTTTTCTTTTTTTGGTTTAACCGAGGTTACAACATGAATGATCGATTAGATTTTGTTTTAACAATGATTAAACGAGATTACAACACAAATGATCGGTTGAAATTCATTTTATCATTTATTAGGTGAGAAAACGGCTTAAATAAACGGTTAAAAGCTCGTTAAAGCGAAAGAAAAGAAAACTGAAAGTAAGCGAAATGAAAGTGAAAGTACACATAACAAGTAGGGACCACTAAGGGTGCATAGAATGAATTGAAAGATTCGATTTCGGGAACTTACCGGTTGAAAATCGAAGAACGACGAAGAACGAATGAAGAACGGTGAAGAACGATGAAGAATTTCCACATAATTGCTTACGGAAACGTCTCGGAAGCGTTACGGAAGCACCTCAGCTTTGATTTTCTTCACGAAAACACATTTTTTCACCCAAAACAACTAAAATGCATAGCCAAGGGGTCATGAACATTTTGAAACAGCCCCCCTCCCCTATTTATAGGGAAATGGGAGGTGGCTGCCGCCCAGAGGCTTATTGAGGAAGATTTCTAAGCGCATCCCAATTACTAAGTTCACCCCCCTTTTCAAACTTTACGGAAAAGTTACCGAAGCCTTATGAAAGTGTTTTGGATTTAATTTTCATCTTTTTTTTCTCTTCCCTTTCACCAATTTTGAGTGAAATATGCTTACCCAAGGTTTTCAGAAATTTTACGGAAGCATTATGGAAGGCACGAAGCCCGGGAAACCATTTTTCAACAAAACGTGGAGAAGCTTGCCGCCCAGTTGCTTCCTCCTTAAGCAACCAAACTTCCAAAATGTTCCGAAAGGGTCTAGATTCGAATTGCTATTTACACCCTATCTTGATAAGTTCACCCCCCATTTTTGTGTTATTAGATGTTTTCTTTCCGAAATCTCACGAAACTTTACGGATTCTGCCGGGATGAGTGTTAAGCCTTCCGAAGCGATTAACAATGGTCCTCGGATGAAATTAGAGTGTAACAATTTATTTACACACACCCCACTTTGCTAAATACACTCATGTTTTGTGTTCTTGGCCGGTTTCTCTCCGAAACATCCCGGAAGTTTACGGATTCCATGGCGATGGGTGTTAAACATTTTGAAGTGGACAAATGAAAGTTGCATGCCGACAAACAATGGTCCCCAGACGAAATTAGGGTATGACAATTTCTCCTCTTTACTTATCTTTTATTGGAGATAAAAGGGAAGTAAAGATAAGACATTAAATTCGTTCAAGCTGAATCTTTACCCGACCGGCCACTAGCGCAAATCCAAGCAGTAAAACCCATGAAGGCATGAAGGTATTGAAATTCCTTCTTTTCTCGTTTAATTCATTTTCATTTTCACTCTTTTTTTTTAAAGCGTACAAACAATGGACGTCGAGTCCTACAAAACACAGGGGAAAGGATATTGAAGTTTTTGAGGTGAAGACATTGTCGTCTTCAAAAAGCAAATGAAGACATTGTCACCTTTTGAAGGCATGCAATGACTGAAGACATTGTCGTCTTTGAAATGTGTGAGGACATTGTCGCCTTTTGAAGGCATGCAATGACTGAAGACATTGTCATCTTCGAAATGTGTGAGAACATTGTCGACTTTGAAGGCATGCAATGACTGAAGACATTTTTGTCTTCGAAATGTGTGCGGACATTGTCGCCTTTGAAGGCATGCAATGACTGAAGACATTTTTTTCTTCGAAATGTGTCTGAATTACCGTATAGGGCGTCTCCGCATGCTACCTGACTTCTCACACGTTCGGGTAGCAGAATTGTGTGTGTACGGATAACCACTTGGGGTATTTCCGCCTATCACCTAACTTCACAGGTCAGGATTAATAGAAGTGTGTTTGTACGGATAACCGCTTGGGGTATTTCTGCCTGCCACCTGACTTCACAGGTCGGGATTAACAGAAGTTGTCTTTGTACGGATAACGACTCGGGTATCTCCACCTGTCACCTGACTTCATGGGTCAGGATTAACAGAAGTGTGAGACTAAAAAACGTCTTAGTCGGAAGATGCTGACATCTCTGGGAAAGGTGCAGCTGACGACGTTAGTCACTACATGCTATCGGTCTTTGAGTCTTACAGATAGCAAATGAGACTTTTTTGCAGTCTCGGCCGGAAGACGCTGACATTTCTGAGAAAGGTGCAGATGACGATGTTAGTCACTGCATGCTATCGGGCTTTGAGTCTTACAGATAGCAAATGAGACATTTTCGCAGTCTCGGCCGGAAGACGCTGACATCTCCGGGAAAGGTGCAAATGGCGATGTTAGTCACTGCATGCTATCGGGCTTTGAGTCTTACGGATAGCAAATGAGACTTTTTTGCAGTCTTAACCAGAAGACGCTGACATCTTTGGGAAAGGTGCTGATGAAGACATTAGTCACTGCATGCTATCGGGCTTAGAGTCTTATGGATAGCAAATGAGACTTTTTCACAGTCTTGGCCGAAAGACGCTGACATCTCCGGGAAACGTGTAGGTGACGATGTTAGTCACTGCATGCTATCGGGCTTTGAGTCTTACGGATAGCAAATGAGACTTTTTCGCAATCTCGGCCGAAAGACGCTGACATCTTCGGGGAAGGTGCAGATGACGATGTTTAGTCATTGCATGCTATCGGGCTTTGAGTCTTACAGATAGCAAATGAGACTTTTTCGCAGTCTCGGTCGGAAGACGCTGACATCTCCGGGGAAGGTGCAGATGACGATGTTTAATCAATGCATGCTATCGGGCTTTGAGTCTTACGGATAGCAAATGAGACTTTTTCGCAGTCTCGGCCGGAAGATGCTGACATCTCCGGGGAAGGTGTAGATGATGACATTTGTCACTGCATGCTGTCGGGCTTTGAGTCTTACGGATAGCAAATGAGACTTTTTCGCAGTCTCAACCGGAAGATGCTGACATCTCTGGGTAAGGTGCAGATGATGATGTTAGTCATTGCATGCTACCGGGCTTTGAATCTTACAGATAGCAAATGAGACTTTTTCGTAGTCTCAGCCGGAAGACGCTGACATCCCCGGGGAAGGTGCAGATGACGACATTTAGTCACTGCATGCTATCGAGTTTTGAGTCATACAGATAGCAAATGAGACTTTTTCGCAGTCTCGGATGGAAGACACTGACATCTCTAGGAAAGGTGCAGATGATGACATTAATCATTGCATGCTTTCGGGATTTGAGTCTGACGGATAGCAAATGAGACTTTTTTGCAGTCTCGGCTAGAAGACGCTGACATCTCCGAGAAAGGTGCAAATGAAGACGTTAGTCACTGCATGATATCGGGCTTTAAGTCTGACGGATAGCAAATGAGAATTTTTTGGAATCTCGGCCGGAAGAGGCTGACATCTCTGGGAAAGGTGCAGGTGACGACGTTAGTCACTGCATGCTACCAGACGCTTGAGTCACAATAGTAAAAGTTGGGGTGGTCGACAAAAGCGAGGCTTTTGCTCCTACGTATCCTCAATTTGTTACAAGGAACTCAGATCTACGTTGTTCTTGATTTTGTGATGTGTGAGACTAAAATAGTCTCGATGTTCTGTCACTAAAATGCGAACATGCTTTAGTAAAGAAACAAAACCTCCAACTGATCAGAGCAACATATAATTTTTGGTGAAAAACAATGTGTCTATCGGGGAAGGAAACTATACTGATGAAATTTTCTCATAACCATAAATGAGATTTTGGATGTTAGTGTTTCGTTTCTAAACGACCATTTAGAGGAAACACTGGGTCCAACAAAATAGAAGAAAATCACTCAATGTGTATCAATCTCACACAGGTAAGTGTTTTATCCTAATTCCGAATCAGAGATATGTCATGACTTGATTTTGCAAATCATTTCCTATCAAATCAAAGATTACATGTGTGATCATGGATCAATAGGACTTTTTCGGGAATGGTGTTTTTTTTGGTGGGAAATTTGGCTTTGAGTGTTTTGGCCTTTTCCTTTTTTGTTTTTGTTTAGTGCGAGGTGAAAAAGTCACCGACGCACAGGATTTTGGTTGGCAATCAAAGGGAGAGGACCACTTCAAGTCGTGGTTTCCTTTCTTTTCTTATTTGCTTGTGACAATTCAAATATTGTCTGGTCCGAAGACCTTTCTATATATTTCTTTTGTTTTCTTCCGATCTTTGATCGGGAACTTTTCTTTTTCTTTTGTTTTCTTCTGATTTTTGATCAGAAATTTCTCTTTTTCTTTTGTTTTCTTCCGATCTTTGATCGTGAACTTTCTTTGTTCCATTCATACAAACCAAACTTGGAATTGAAAGCGGTTTTCCACTCATCACCCTTTTTCATCCTGATTTGGTGATAACCACTTTTAAGATCAATTTTTGAAAAGATATTGGCACCATGCAACTCATCAAGCAAATCATGAAGTCTAGGAATGGGGTGCCTATACTTTATAGTGATGTTGTTGATTGCCCTGCAATCTGTACACATTCTCCACGTACCATCCTTTTTGGGCACCAACAACACTGGCACAACACATGGGCTTAGGCTCTCTTGGACCCAGCTCTTCTCCAACAACTCTTTAACCTGAGACTCTATCTCCTTAGTCTCCTAAGGGTTAGTCCTATAGGCTGGCCTATTAGGAAGGCTTGCTCCTGGGACTAAATCTATTTGGTGTTCTATTCCCCTTAAAGGAGGTAACCCAGGGGGTATCTCTTTGTGAAATATATCACCAAATTCATGTAAGAGTTCTTGGACCTTTGGGGGTAAGGTCTCAAATGTAGGAATTGTGGTAATGCTAAGGGATGTTTCCCTTGATAGGAGAAGCTAGAAAGATTGTTTAAGAAGGAGTGCTCTTTTAATATCATCTTTTGTTGCAAAATGATTTTCCTTCTTAACAATCTTTTTGGAGGAATCCTTTTCCTCTTTTTCCTTCCCCTTGGCCTTTGAAGACAAGGCCTTACTATCCTTCTTTTTCTTTTGTTTTTCTAGTTTTTCTTCCTCATCCTTCTTATCTTTCATAGTTAGCTGATCTTTGGCTACCTGTGAAGGTGTTTGAGGATGCAACACAAATTTAGTGCCAAGATGGGTGAGGGTAATCTCATTAGTTAGGCCATTGTAAATGATCTTACTATCAAATTGCCACGACCTTCCTAAAAGAATATGTCCTGCCTCCATGGGAACTATATCACAATTAACTTCATCCTTATATGTCCCAATGGAGAAAGGTACCTTCACTTGTTGGTTAACTATCATTTCCCCTTGCTCATTGAGCCATTGAAGTTTATAAGGTTTTGGGTGGGGAATGATAGTGAGGTTCAACTTGGACTACTATAAATGTCTCGACCCCTCATGATCATGGTTTTCTTTGTGGGGCATTGAGAAGCAATGCGACCTCTCCCAAGACATTTGAAGCATTTAATGTTGCTAGTCTTTTCTTGGGAACTAGTCTTAGGGGTGTATTTCTCTATGGTCTTACCCTTATCTTCCTTGGGTTTTGAAGGTGCAGCCCCTAAAATTCCATGGGCTTGGTCCTTCCTTGGATAAGAGTGAGAGCCATAAGATTTTGAAGAAGTCTTTCTTTTAAGTTGTTGCTCTACCCTTATTTCCCAATCTAAGTTAGCCTCTACATTGTCCTTCCCATGGAAGTATAGGTGGTTAATGTTAGCCTCTTGAGGCTTTCTTTCCTTTTCTCTCCAATGGGAGTGAGGTCTAGGATGTGCCCTATGCCTTCCTTCATAATAGTCACGAAGTTCTTCACTTAGGTTCTTGCAAGAGTTATGACTACTATAGGAGGCATGTTTTGCTTTTCTTAACTCTTTTAGTATTTTCCTTCTTTCTTCTTCCCTTATTTTCTCTTTTTCATCTTGACTTATTTCTTCCACTCTTTTTTTTCCTTTTTCTTTTCTCTCTTGTTTTTCTTTCCACAACTTAAGGGATCTCAACTCATCTAATATCTTATACAAGGGGTCCTTAGGAGTAGAACCCTCACCATTAACACTAGATGAAGAATCAAGACTCATGTTGGTTCCTAAGTTATGGTTCTTTCTTGTTGGGGGTTTAAAAACAAAAAGGTAAAAGAAACTATGGTTGAAACTAGCCAAAATAAACACTAAAAGAGGTGTGAAAGATAAGATAAAAACTAATTGGTAAAAGGCAAGCTATCTAGGCGGTTTGACAATGGAGAGTAAAGGAAATAAGCTATGAAAGTAAGAAAGAAATTAAAGTGCAAGAAATGCAAACTAGGCTGATCCTAAGAGTGTTTGGATGACCTCATTTAAGGTTCCCAACAAAACACTCACTATCCTAAGGAAAAATTGCCTAAAATTATTACACACAAATGGAAGTAGGGTGACCTATTGTAGGCTCCCAACTTACTTCCAATGAAAGGCCTTTTTGTTACAAAATTTGAAAGCAAAACAAATTGCCAATTACAAAAAAAAAGTCCTCAAATTTGGTGGCTATTCTCTCTTTAGTGTTTCACTCAATTTGGAGTGCTTCTTAGTCCAATAGGTCTTAAGGTGGTTGGCCCCTTGCTTCTTGAGTCAAATTCTTCAAGATATGGCACCAATTCTCCTTTCCAATTCCCTATATGGCTACTCACAAGCAAGGAAACAAAGAGACAAGCAATAACGAAAGACCAAAAAAAAAAGAAATGAAAGCTAAAACAATAGATTTTTAACAAGACAAATTTCCAAGGATTGTTCAACAATTAAAGCAATGAAAAGCACAAAAAAGCAAGCTAGGACTCAGAGAAACCTAGAATGGCTCTAGATTAGAGTAGAAAACTAAAAAAAAAAAGACTCAAGAAACCTCTAGTTTTGGCACTTGTTTTTTCAATAATTTTCAAATGAAATTTCAGAACTAGGATTGGTATAAAATAGGCACCAATTATAGAACAAATTTTGAGCGAAAACAACAAGCACACTTCCCTTTCACTTTTTTTTTCTTTTCTTGGACACTGATTTTTGTGCCAACTTGTGTGATTTTTCTTATTTTTTCCTTTAATCCAAATAGATTGGTTATTTTTTTCATAATTTTGGCCCAGATGTATAGAAAATTCAGTAAAAAGTTAAGCTCAAAACACGTAGTGACCAATTCCCAGTAATTTATACAAGTTTGTATGTTCAAGCTGCCAGCACCAGCGATTTCAACCTAGAAATCAAGAGTAGTGTTTATGTTGCTTAAGGCTTGGATAGTTACAATTTGTGTTTGCTTATGCTCAATTATATTGAATAGCACAATTCAAGAGAGCTTAAGACTTATTTTGATTCACAAATCCAGCCATAACTCAGCACCACAACTCAACTTCATTATAAGCATCATAATCCAGCCACAACTCAACTTAATTATAGGCATCATGTAGGAAATTTAGAAGAAAAAAAAAAGAGTTCAACAACAAGACTACTTCTAGGAATTGATTTAGAACATGTTATGAACTAAATAACATGCATGAATTAGACTCAAAATTCAAAAGATAGGCTAATAATGACAAGAATACATGAACAAATGTATCTAGAATTCAATCAACAAAATAAAAATTCAACACAAACTTAGAACATAATGTGACAATTACTATGACTAAACATGACTCTAAGACAACATGGATTAAGTGATTTACACTTAGATTTTTGTGCTTTTTTTTCTAATCAATATTTTGGAAGAAAATTTAGATCTAAGGTTCAGCACAAGAATATTATGAATGAAAAATGATAGAACCTAAAACACAAAAAGATGATTCAAGAGTAGATCTACAAAATTTGAACCACAGAAATACAAGAACAAGTGTAGATCTAAGATTTAATCGGTTTATTTTTTTTAATCTACTCTAAACAGCACCAAACCACAAGAAAATGGAGGATATACATGGAGAATAAGATGAAGAACAAGGAATTAAAGAGAATTCACCGAACAAAAAGATTGAGGAAGCAAAAGAACACCACCTAGATGAAGATGCTCTGATACCACATGATGTAAGCTCCATTGGAGCTTGTAGGCCTAAGATCTTCTTCATCAATGAATTCCTTTGCTTCTTGGAAGATGAATGACAGTGGAATGGAGAAAGGAAGAGAGAGAGGAGATGCCACTTCAAGGAGAAGATGAGTCTAGAAGAAGCTCACCACCATAGGAGGCCATGAATAAGAGTTTAGAGGAAGAAGGAGATGAATGAAGGGAGAGGGAGAGAAGAGCACAAAATTTTGTGCTCCAAAAGAGCTCTGAAATCTGAAGTTAATATTCAAATGATCAAAGTTCAAAAAAATGCACACACATGACCTCTATTTATAGCCTAAGTGTCACACTAAATTGGAGGGAAATTGAAATTTCTCTTGAATTTGAAATTGAATTTGTGGAGCCAAAATTTGGAGCTAAAATTTCACTAATTATGATTAGTGAATTTTAGTTATGGTTCAGCCTACTAATCCAAGATCAATTCCAAGATTCTCCACTAAGTGTGCTTAGGTGTCATGAGGCATGAAAAGCATGAAGGACATGCACAAAGTGTGATTATATGATGTGACAATGGGGTGTAGTAAGCAAATGCTCACCTCCCCCTCTAAAATTTAATTGGATTGGGCTTCTACCAATTCAATTAAATTTATTTCCAACCACACACATCAAATATTAACTTAGTGCATATGAAATTACAAAACTACCCCTAATACAAAAAATAGTCTAGGTACCCTAAAATATAAGGGTTGAAAAATCCTATATTTCTAGGGTACCCTGCCTACAATATGGAGCCCTAAATACAAGGATCAAATATCATGAAATCATAGTCTAATATGTACAAAGATAATTGGACCCATCCTTGGCCCATGGGCTCAGAAATCTACCCTGAGGTTCATGAGAACCCTAGGGCCTTCTTCAACAACTCTAGCCCAATCTTCTTGGAGCCTCTTGCTCATGGTTCTAGTGACTGATCCCTTCCTAGGGAGGAGTGCATCATGTAGTCCTCTAAAGGTGAGGACGTGTAGCCCTCTAAAGGCGAGGATGTGTAGCCCTTTAATGGCGAAGACGTGTACTCCTGTGAAGGCGAGGATTTGTAGTCCTCTGAAGGTGAGGACGTGTAGTCCTCTGAAGGCGAGGACTTGTAGTCCTCTGAAGGTGAGGACGTGTAGCAATTTGAAGGCAAGGACGTGTAGCCCTCTGATGGTGAGGACGTGTAGTCCTTTTAAGGCGAGGACGTGTAGTCCTCTGAACGTGAGGACGTGTAGTCCTTTGAAGGCGAGGGCGTGTAGCCCTCTCAAGGCGAGGATGTGTAGCCCTCTGAAGGCAAGGACGTGTAGCCCTCTGAAGATGAGGACGTGTAGTCCTCTGAGCTAAGGGCGTCTAGTCCTCTGAATGCGAGGACGTGTAGCCCTCTGAAGGTGAGGACGTGTAGCCCTCTGATGCCGAGGACATGTAGTCCTCTGAAGGCGAGGACATGTACTCCATTGAAGGCAAGGACGTGTAGTCCTCTGACAGCGAGGATGTGTAGTCCTTTGAAGGCGAGAACGTGTAGTCCTCTGAAGGTGAGGAGGTGTAGCTTTCTAAAGGCGAGGAAGTGTAGTCCTCTGAAGGTGAGGATGCGTAGTCCTTTTAAGGCGAGGGCGTATGGCCTTCTCAAGGTTAGGACGTGTAGTCCTCTAAGGGTCTGTAGCTGTAGTCCTCTGACGACGAGGGTGTGTAGCCCTTTGAAGGCGAGGACATGTAGTCCTCAGAAGCTGAGGGCGTGTAGTCCTCTGAAGGCGAGGATTTGTAGCCCTCTGAAGTCGAGGACGTGTAATCCTCTAAAGGAGAGGACGTGTAGTCCTTTGAAGGTGAGGGCGTGTAGTCCTCCAAAGTTGAGGATGTGTAGCCCTCTGATGGCGAGGACGTGTAGTCCGCTGAAGGGCAAGACGTGTAGCCCTCTGAAGGCAAGGACATATAGTCCTCTGAAGTTGAGGGCGTGTAGTCGTCTGAAGGCGAGGACGTGTAGCCCTCTGATGGCGAGGATGTGTAGTCCTCTGAAGGCGAGGACTTGTAGTCCTCTGAAGGTGAGGACATGTAGTCCTCTGAAGGCGAGGGCGTGTAGTCCTCTGAAGCTGAGGGCGTGTAGTCCTCTGAAGGTGAGGACTTGTAGCCCTCTGAAGTCGAGGACGTGTAGTCCTCAGAAGGCGAGGACGTGTAGTCCTCTGAAGGTGAGGGCGTGTAGTCCTCCGAAGTTGAGGATGTGTAGCCCTCTGATGGCGAGGACGTGTAGTCCGCTGAAGGGGAAGACCTGTAGCCCTCTGAAGGCGAGGACATGTAGTCCTCTGAAGCTGAGGGCGTGTAGTCGTCTGAAGGCGAGGACGTCTAGCCCTCTGATGGCGAGGACGTGTAGTCCTATGAAGGCGAGGACGTGTAGTCCTCTAAAGGTGAGGACATGTAGTCTTCTGAAGGCGAGGGCGTGTAGCCTTCTCCAGACGAGGACGTGTAGTCCTCTAAGGGTTTGTAGGTGTAGTCCTCTGACGGCGAGGGCATGTAGTCCGCTTAAGAGGAGGGCATGTAGCCCTTAGAGTAAGAGTGTGTAGCCCTATGAAGGCGAGGACGTGTAGCCCTCTGACGGGGAGGACGCGTAGTCCTCTGAAGGCGAGGACGTGTAGCCCTCTGAAGGCGAGGACGTGTAGCCCTCTGATGTCGAGGAAGTGTAATCCTCTGAAGGAGAGAATGTATAGTCCACTAATGGCGTGGACGTGTAGTCTTCTGAAGGCGAGGATGTGTTGTCCTCTGAAGTTGAGGACGTGTAGCCCTCTAAAGGCGAGGACATGTAGCCCTCTGACGGCGAGGACATGTAATCCTCTGAAGGGGAGGATGTGTAGTCCTCTAAAGGCGTGGACGTGTAGTCCTCTGAAGGCGAGGACGTGTAGTTCTCTGAAGTTGAGGACGTGTAGCCCTCTAAAGGCGAGGACGTGTAGCCCTCTGAAGGCGAGGACGTGTAGTCCTCTGAAGGCGAGGGCGTGTAGCCCTCTGAAGGCGAGGACGTGTAGTCCTCTGAAGGCAAGGGCGTGAAGCCTTCTCAAGGTGAGGACGTGTGGTCCGCTAAGGGTTTGTAGCTGTAGTCCTCTGACGGCGAGGGCCTGTAGTCCTCTTAAGGTGAGGGCGTGTAGTCCTCTGAAGGCGAGGACTTGTAGCCCTCTGAAGGCGAGGACGTGTAGTCCTCTAAAGGCGAGGACGTGTAGTCCTCTAAAGGTGAGGGCGTGTAGTCCTCCGAAGTTGAGGACCTGTAGCCCTTTGATGGCGAGGACGTGTAGTCCTCTTAAGGTGAGGACGTGTAGTCCTCTGAAGGCGAAGGGGTGTAGCCCTCTCAAGAGGAGGACGTGTAGTCCTCTAAGGGTTTGTAGCTGTAGTCCTCAGACGGCGAGGGAATGTAGTCCGCTTAAGACGAGGGCGTGTAGCCCTCAGAGTGGGGGTGTGTAGCCCTATGAAGGCGAGGGCATGTAGCCCTCTATCAGGGAGGACGTGTAGTCCTCTGAAGGCGATGACGTGTAGCCCTCTGAAAGCGAGGATGTGTAGCCCTCTGATGCCGAGGATGTGTAATCCTCTGAAGGAGAGGATATGTAGTCCACTGATGGGGTGGACGTGTAGTCCTCTGAAGGCGAGGACGTGTTGTCCTCTGAAGTTGAGGACATGTAGCCCTCTAAAGGCGAGGACGTGTAGCCCTCTGACGGCGAGGACATGTAATCCTCTATAGGGGAGGATGTGTAGTCCTCTGAAGGCGTGGACGTGTAGTCCTCTGAAGGCGAGGACGTGTAGTCCTCTGAAGAGTAGGATGTGTATCCCTCTAAAGGCGAGGACGTGTAGCCCTCTCAAGGCGAGGACGTGTAGTCCTCTGAAGAGTAGGACGTGTAGCCCTCTAATGGCGAGGACGTGTAGCCCTCTGCAGGCAAGGACGTCTAGTCCTCTGAAGGCGAGGACGTGTAGCCCTCTAAAGGCGAGGACTTGTAGCCCTGTGACGACGAGGACATGTAATCCTCTGAAAGGGAGGACGTTTAGTTCTCTGAAGGCGAGGACGTGTAGTCCTCTAAAGGTGAGGACGTGTAGCCCTCTAAAGGCGAGGACGTGTAGTCCTCTGAAGGTGTGAGCGTGTAGTCATCTGAAGGTGAGGACGTGTAGCCCTCTAAAGGTGAGGACGTGTAGCCCTCTGATGGCGAATACGTGTAGTCCCAAGAAGGGGAGGATGTGTAGTCCTCTGAAGGCGAGGACGTGTAGTACTCTAAAGGTGAGGACGTGTTGCCCTCTGAAGGCGAGGATGTGTAGTCCTCTGAAGCTGAGGGCGTGTAGTCCTCTGAAGGCGAGGACATGTATCCCTTTGAAGACGAGGACGTGTCGTCCTTTGAAGGTGAGGGCGTGTAGTCCTCTGAAGGGGAGGGCGTGTAGTCCTCTAAAGTTGAGGACGTGTAGTCCTCTGATGGCGAGGACGTGTAGTCCTCTGAAGGGGAGGACGTGTAGCCCTCTGAAGGCGAGGACATGTAGTCCTCTGAAGCTGAGGGCAATTAGTCCTTTGAAGGCGAGGACGTGTAGTCCTTTGAAGGCGAGGACGTGTAGTCCTCTGAAGGTGAGGAGGTGTAGCTTTCTAAAAGCGAGGACATGTAGTCCTCTGAAGCTGTGGACATGTAGTCCTTTTAAGGCGAGGACTTGTAGTCATATGAAGGTGAGGACGTGTAGTCCTATGAAGGTAAGGAAGTGTAGTCCTCTGAAGGCGAAGGCGTGTAGCCATCTCAAGGCGAGGATGTGTAGCGCTCTAATGGCGAGGACGTGTACTCTTCTAAAGGCGAGGATGTGTAGTCTTCTGAAGGCAAGGACGTGTAGTCCTCTGAAGGCAAGGACGTGAAGTCCTCGAAGGTAAGGACGTTTAGCCTAGCCCTCTCATGGCGAGGACGTGTAGTCCTCTGATGGTGAGGACGTTTAGCATAGCCCTCTGATGGTGAGGACGTGTAGTCCTCTGAAGGCGAGGACTTGTAGTCTTCTGAAGGCGAGGACGTGTAGTCCTTTAAAGGTGAGGGCGTGTTGTCCTCTGAAGGGGAGGACGTGTAGCCCTCTAATGGGGAGGACGTGTAGTCCTCTGAAGGGGAGGAGGTGTAGTGCTCCGAAGGGGAGGACATGTAGCTCTCTAAAGGCGAGGATGTGTAGTCCTTTGAAGGTGAGGACGTGTAGCCCTCTAATTGCGAGGACGTGTAGCTATCTGATGGTGAGAGCGTGTAGGCCTCTAAAGGGGAGGATGTGTAGTCCTCTGAAGGTGAGGACGTGTAGCCCTCTAAAGGCGAGGACGTGAAGTCCTCTGAAGGCTAAGGGCATGTAGCTCTCTAAAGGCGAGGACGTGTAGTCCTCTTTAGGTGAGGATGTGTAGCCCTCTGAAGGCGAGGCTTTGTAGTCCTATGAAGGTGAGGGCGTGTAGTTTTCTGAAGGTGAGGACGTGTAGTCCTCTAAAGATGAGGACGTGTAGTCCTCTGAAGGCGAGGACGTGTTGTCCTCTGAAGTTGAGGACATGTAGCCCTTTAAAGGCAAGGACGTGTAGCCCTCTGACGGCGAGGACATGTAATCCTCTATAGGGGAGGATGTGGAGTCCTCTGAAGGCGTGGACGTGTAGTCCTCTGAAGGCGAGGACGTGTAGTCCTCTGAAGAGTAGGACGTGTATCCCTCTAAAGGCGAGGACGTGTAGCCCTCTCAAGGCGAGGACGTGTAGTCCTCTGAAGAGTAGGACGTGTAGCCCTCTAAAGGCGAGGACGTGTAGCCCTCTGTAGGCGAGGACGTCTAGTCCTCTGAAGGCGAGGACGTGTAGCCCTGTGACGACGAGGACATGTAATCCTCTGAAAGGGAGGACGTTTAGTTCTCTGAAGGCGAGGACGTGTAGTCCTCTAAAGGTGAGGACGTGTAGCCCTCTAAAGGCGAGGACGTGTAGTCCTCTGAAGGTGTGAGCGTGTAGTCATCTGAAGGTGAGGACGTGTAGCCCTCTCAAGGTGAGGACGTGTAGCTCTCTGATGGCGAATACGTGTAGTCCCCAGAAGGGGAGGATGTGTAGTCCTCTGAAGGCGAGGACGTTTAGTACTCTAAAGGTGAGGACGTGTTGCCCTCTGAAGGCGAGGATGTGTAGTCCTCTGAAGCTGAGGGCGTGTAGTCCTCTGAAGGCGAGGACATGTATCCCTTTGAAGACGAGGACGTGTCGTCCTCTGAAGGTGAGGGCGTGTAGTCCTCTGAAGGTGAGGACGAGTAGCCCTCTGAAGGCGAGGACGTGTAGTCCTCTGAAGGCTAGGGCATGTAGCTCTCTAAAGGCGAGGACGTGTAGTCCTCTTTAGGTGAGGATGTGTAGCCCTCTGAAGGCGAGGCTTTGTAGTCCTATGAAGGTGAGGGCATGTAGCTTTCTGAAGGTGAGGACGTGTAGTCCTCTGAAGATGAGGACGTGTAGTCCTCTGAAGGCGAGGACGTGTAGTCCTCTGAAGAGTAGGACGTGTAGCCCTCTAAAGGCGAGGACGTGTAGCCCTCTGAAGATGACGGCGTGTTGTCCTCTCAAGGTGATGTCGTGTAGCCCTCTGATGGCGAGGACGTGTAGTCCTTTGAAGGGGAGGACGTGTAGTCCTCTGAAGGCTAGGGCGTGTAGCTCTCTAAAGGCGAGGACGTGTAGTCCTCTTTAGGTGAGGACGTGTAGCCCTCTGAAGGCGAGGCTTTGTGGTCCTATAAAGGTGAGGGCGTGTAGTTTTCTGAAGGTGAGGACGTGTAGTCCTCTGAAGATGAGGACGTGTAGTCCTCTGAAGGCAACGACGTGTAGTCCTCTGAAGAGTAGGATGCGTAGCCCTTTAAAGGCGAGGACGTGTGTCTCTCTGAAGATGAGGACGTGTAGTCCTCTGAAGGCAAGGACGTGTAGTGTAGCCCTCTGATGGCGAGGACGTGTAGTCCTCTGAAGGCGAGGACGTGTAGTCCTCTGAAGGCAAGGACAAGTAGTCCTCTGAAGGTGAGGGCGTGTAGTCCCTGAAGGTGAGGACGTGTAGCCCTTTGACCTCTGAAGGGGAAGAGGTGTAGTCCTCTGAAGGCGAGGGAGTGTAGCCCTCTCAAGGAGAGGACGTGTAGTCCTCAGAAGGTGGTGGCGTGTAGCCCTATGAAGGCGAGGGCATGTAGTCCTCTGAAGGCGAGGGTGTGTAGCCCTCTGAAGCCGAGGACGTGTAGTCCTCTCAAGGTGAGAGCGTGTAGCCCTTCGAAGGCGAGGGCGCATAGCCCTCTGATGGGGAGGACGTGTAGCTTTGTAAAGGCGAGGATGTGTAGTTCTCTAAAGGTGAGGACGTGTAGCCCTCTGAAGACGAGGACGTGTAGTCCTCTAAAGGCGAGGGCGTGTAGGCCTCTGAAGGGGAAGACGTGTAGTCCTCTGAAGGTGAGGACGTGTAGCCCTCTAAAGGCGAGGATGTGTTGTCCTATGAAGGTGAGGGCGTGTAGTCCTCTACAGTCGAGGACGTGTATCCCTCTGAAGGCGAGGACGTGTAGTCCTCTGAAGATGAGGGTGTGTAGTCCTCTCAAGGTGATGACGTGTAGCATTCTGATGGCGAGGACATGTAGCCCTCTGATGGAGAGGACATGTAGTCCTCTGAAGATGAGGACGTGTAGCCCTCTGATGGCAAGGACATGAATAACCCAAATTCAAATATAAACCACCTAGTCTTATAACATAAATCATAGATGTTTAGTCGTACTAAGAAAATAGTAAAAGAAATACTAAATGTTCAAATTTCATAATAATATAGATCCTTTAGACAAGTCACTAGCATCTAGCAGTCCTAATTCTCTTCTAATAGTGTAGAAAGAATCTTTGTTTAGTGGTTTTGTGAAGATGTCTGCAAGTTGATTTTTAGCATCTACAAATTCAAAAACAACATCTCCTTTTAGAATATGATCTCTAATAAAATGATGCCTAATTTCTATATGCTTGGTTCTAGAGTGGAGAAATGGATTTTTAGATATGCTTATGGCACTTGTGTTATCACATTTTATGGGAATGTGATCCAATACAATTCCATAATCAGATAGTTGTTGTTTCATCCACAGAATTTGTGCACAACAACTACCAGCAGAAATATAGTCTGCTTCTACTGTGGATAATGCTACACTATTTTGCTTCTTGCTATTCGAAGAAACAAGAGCAGACCCTATGAATTGACATGTGCCACTAGTGCTTTTCCTATCTATTTTTGATCCAGCAGAATCTGAATCTGAATATCCTACTAAATTGCATAAAGAATTCTTAGGGTACCATAATCCTAAGTTAATTGTTCCTAATAGATATCTTATGATTCTTTTTATTGTCATTAGATGTGAGAACTTTGGATTTGATTGAAATCTTGCACACATGCATACACTAAACATAATATTTGGCCAACTAATAGATAAGTAGAGTAGAGATCCCATCATACCTCTATATTGTTTTGCATCAACGAGTTGACCGGATTCATATTTGTCAAGGCAACAACTGGTGCTCATCTGAGTTGCCAAGTGTTTTGAGTTTTCCATTCCAAATCTCTTAATGAGTTCCTTGCAATACTTTGCTCGGTTGACGAAGATCCCATCATTTTTTTGTTTGATTTGTAGTCCCAGAAAGTAATTTAACTCACCCGTCATGGACATCTCAAACTCACTTTGCATATGAATAGAAAACTCCTTGCACAAAGATTCATTAGAAGATCCAAAAATTATATCATCAACATAAATTTGTACCAATAAGATATCATTATCCTTATTTTTTATGAATAAGGTGGTATCTACCTTCCCACGAGTGAAATTCTTTTCTAATAGAAATTTACTTAATCTTTCATACCAAGCCCTAGGTGCTTGTTTTAATCCATAGAGTGCTTTCTTAATCTATCGACATGGTCTGATTTTTGTGAGTCTTCAAACCCAGGAGGTTGTTCTAAGTATACCTCATCTTGAATTAGACCATTTAGGAAAGCACTGTTGACATCCATTCGATATAGTTTAAAATTCATAATAGATGCATAGGCTAATAGCATCCTAATGGCTTCTAATCTGGCTACGGGTGCGAAGGTTTCTTCATAGTCTATACTTCTTCTTGGTTATATCCTTTTTCTACAAGTCTAGCTTTATTTCTAATTACTATACCATTTTCATCCAATTTATTTCTAAATACCCACTTAGTTCCTATGATTGGATAGTTTGAAGGTTTCTCTACTAATTCCCATACATCATTTCTCTCAAATTGATTTGATTCTTTTTGCATAGCTATTATCCAATGTTCATCTATAATGGCTTCTTTAAAGTTTTTAGGTTCTATTATAGAAACAAAAGCCATATTATTGCATAAATCTTTGAGAGAGTGTCTAGTTGTTACCCCTTTTGAGATATCTCCGATGATGTTGTCAAGAGGATGATTTCTTGAAGTTTTCCATTCTTTGGGAAGATTATCATTTTCTTGGGCTGTGTCATCTTGATCATCCTTGTTTTCTTCTCTCTTCCTTTTTATATTTCTTTCTTCATTGTGTGTATCTTCCAAGGATTCTGCAATATCATCAAGAAATTCCTTTCTCGGAGAGGTAATATTAGTTTCATCAAAAGTAACATGTATTGATTCCTCAATTGTCATGGTTCTTTTGTTGTATATCCTAAAGGCTTTGCTATGTAAGGAATACCTAAGGAATATGCCCTCATCTGCCTTAGCATCAAATTTTCCTAGGCTTTCTTTACCATTGTTTAGAACAAAACATTTACATTCAAAAACATGTAAATGAGCAATGTTTGGTTTTCTATTGTTAAAAAGTTCATATGGGGTTTTCTTAAGAATGGGTCTTATTAAGGCTCTATTCATAATATAACATGCGGTGTTGACTGCTTCTGCCCAAAAATATTTTGGAAGTGGTGTGTCATTTAAAAGAGTTCTATTAGTTTCTTCTAGGGCTCTATTTTTTCTTTCTACTACTCCATTTTGTTGAGGTGTCCTAAGTGCAGAAAAGTTGTGTTCTATGCCATGTTCATCACAAAACATTTCAAAATCATTGTTTTCAAATTCACCTCCATGATCACTTCTGATGGAGATAATTTTGAGATTTTTCTTGTTTTGGATGACTTTGGCAAGTCTTCTAAATGCATGAAATGCATCATTTTTATGAGTAAGAAATAAAGTCCAAGTATACCTAGAATAGTCATCAACAATTACTAATGCATAGTAACTTCCACCAAAACTCATGACCCTAGATGGTCCAAACAAATCCATGTGCAATAATTGTAATGGTTGAGTGGTAGAAACAATATTTTTAGATTTAAAAGATACTTTTATTTGTTTACCTTTTTGGCATGCATCACATAACTTATCTTTTTCAAATTTTAATTTTGGTAAACCAATAACTAGATCTTTTGAAATTAATCTATTTAGATGATCCATGTTAATATGAGCAATTCTCTTAAGCCATAACCATGGATCATAATCTTTACTTAGAAAGCATGTATCATTTTCAGATTTTTGTTTTAAATCAATCATGTAAACATTATTTTCATTGAAACCTATATGTTCAATATCTTTGTCATGCTCATGCTTGATAACACATTTTTCAGAATCAAAAGATACTTTATATCCTCTATCACATAATTGACTAACACTTAATAAGCTATGCTTTAAACCTTCTACTAGTAACACATTTTCAATAGGAGTAGAGGAACTCATACCTATTTTACTGACTCCAATGATTTTTCCTTTGTTGTTGTCACCATATGTAACGTGTCCACTTTTCTTAGGGGAAATGGTTGTAAATTTTGATACATCTCCTGTCATATGTGTAGAAGCAAGCTTCATGATGATGAATCAAGTGGATTCAAGAAATTTTAATAATGACAAAGATGTTGACAAAAAGCCCAAAGAATGATTTCAAGATTAAATCAAGAACAAATTCAAGAATCAAGAGAAGTTTGATTTCTAGATTCAAGAAAAGATGAATTCAAGTTCCAAAAGAACAAATCAAGAAGACTTCACAAGGGAAGTATTGAAAAAAAATTTCAAAAAAATAAACATAGCACAGTTTTGTTTTTCAAAAGAATTTTCACAAAATTTTCTAAATTACCAGAGTTTTTACTCTCTGGTAATCGATTACGAGTGGCAAAGTTTGATTTCAAAAGCTTTTAACTGAATCCACAACGTTCCAATTGATTTCAAAATGGTGTAATCGATTACAAGATATTGGTAATCGATTACCAATGCATCTGAATGTTGGAATTCAAATTCAATTGTGAAGAATCACATCCTTTCATAAAAAGCTTCGTGTAATCGATTACAAGGATTTGGTAATCGATTACCAGTGACAAGTTTTGAACAAAAATCAAATTTTCAGGTTTTTCTAAAGGTTATAATTCTTCCAATGATTTTCAGGTTTTTCTAAAGGTTATAACTCTTACAATGATTTTCTTGACCAGACTTGAAGAGTCTATAAAAGCAATACCTTGATTTACATTTGAAGAGGACTTACAATACTTACAACCTTTACAAACAACTTTTCCACATATTCTTTTACAACCTTTGAATCTCTTTGAACTTCTTCTTCTTCTTCTTCTTCTTCCTTTGCAAAAAAGCTTTCTAAAGTTTTCTGGTTTTCCAAACCTTGAAAACAAAAGTGTGCTATTCATCTTTTTTATTCCCTTCTCCCTTTGCCAAAAAGAATTCGCCAAGGACTAACCGCCTAAATTCTTTTTGTGTCTCTCTTCTCCCTTTTCCAAAAGAACGAAGGACTAACCGCCTGAATTCTTTTGTGTCTCTCTTCTCCCTTTGCCAAAAAGAATTCGACAAGGACTAACCGCCTGAATTCTTTTTGTCTCTCTCTTCTCCCTTTTCCAAAAGAACAAAGGACTAACCGCCTGAATTCTTTTGTGTCTCCCTTCTCCCTTGTCAAATAATTCAAAACGAAACAGTTTGAGAATTCTTTTGATTCTTCCCTTTCCCATAAACAAAAGATTTCAAAGGACTAACCGCCTGAGAATTCTTTTGTCTCCCCCTTCACAAAGTTTCGAAGGACTAACCGCCTGAGAACTTTGTCTTCACACATTGGAGGGTACATCCTTTGTGATGTAAGCTCCATTGGAGCTTGCAGGCCTAGGATCTTCTTCATCAATGGATTCCTTTGCTTCTTGGAAGATGAATGGCAGCGGAATGGAGAAGGAAGAGAGAGAGGAGATGCCACTTCAAGGAGAAGATGAGTCTAGAAGAAGCTCACCACCATAGGAGGCCATGGATAAGAGCTTGGAGGAAGAAGGAGATGAATGAAGGGAGGGGGAGAGAAGAGCACGAAATTTTGTGCTCCAAAAGAGCTCTGAAATCTGAAGTTTAATATTCAAATGATCAAAGTTTAAAAAATGCACACACATGACCTCTATTTATAGCCTAAGTGTCACACAAAATTGGAGGGAAATTGAAATTTCACTTGAATTTGAAATTGAATTTGTGGAGGCACACTTTGGAGCCAAAATTTCACTAATTATGATTAGTGAATTTTAGTTATGGTTCATCCCACTAATCCAAGATCAATTCCAAGATTCTCCACTAAGTGTGCTTAGGTGTCATGAGGCATGTAAAGCATGAAGGACATGCACAAAGTGTGACTATATGATGTGGCAATGGGGTGTAGTAAGCAAATGCTCACCTCCCCCTCTAAAATTTAATTGGATTGGGCTTCTACCAATTCAATTAAATTTATTTCCCAACACACACATCAAATATTCACTTAGTGTATGTGAAATTACAAAACTACCCCCAATACAAAACTAGTCTAGGTGCCCTAAAATACAAGGGCTGAAAAATCCTATATTTCTAGGATACCCTACCTACATTATGGAGCCTTAAATACAAGACCCAAAATTAATGAAACCTTAATCTAATATGTACAAAGATAAGTGGGCTCATACTTAGCCCATGGGCCCAAAATCTACGCTAAGGCTCATGAGAACCCTAGGGCCTTCTTTTGCATCTTTGGCCCAATCTTCTTGGAGTCTGCTATCCAATGCCCTTAGGGGTAGGATTGCATCAGTTTGTGGTACAAGTAGAGGGTACATCTACTTGGGTTGTTGTAACTGAGAACAAGAGAGGGTACATCTCTTGTGGATTAGTTCTAGTGGAGGGTACATCCACTAGGTTGTTCAAAGAGAACAAGGGAGGGTACATCCCTAGTGGATCTTTGCTTATAAAGGATTTTACATGGTTGAAAAGAAATCTCAAGGACCGCAGGTCGCTTGGGGACTGGATGTAGGCATGGGTTGTTGCCAAACCAATATAAAACTCTTGTGTTTGTCTTCTTCTTCCCTACAGTCTTTATTTTCCGCTGTGCACTTTAATTATCGCTTTTACTTTTGGTTAAGTTTATATTTCTGTTCTTTACCTTCTTAACATTATAGTAAAAGCCTAAGAAGGGTAGATTTTTAATTAGTGAAGGTTCATTAATAATTAATTCAAACCCCCCCCCCTTCTTAATTATTCTGAGGCCACTTGATCCTACAATATGCTTGGAACATCCACTATCGATGTACCACTTCTTCCTTACAGATTCTTCATTGTTGTTTTCATGAGATTTTATCATGAAACAAGTTGACTTGGTCTTCATCATGATCTTGGAATAACCTATTCCGGAAAATACTTTTGAAAAACAAAGAATTTAAAGAGGCCATGAATCTTGAAGTGGTTAAACTTTCTACAAGATACCTGCTCTGATACCACTTGTTGGATCAAGTGGCCTCGGAATAATTAAGAAGGGGGGTTGAATTAATTATTAATGAACCTTTACTAATTAAAAATTTATCCTTCTTAATGTTACTAAAATCAATTAGGCTTTTACTATAATGTTAAGAAAGTAAAGAACAGAAATAGAAACTTAAAGCATGCCGGATAGCTCCGTAGTTAAAGTGTGCAGTGGAAAATAAAGAGTGTAGGGAAGAAGAAGACAAACACAAGAGTTTTATACTGGTTTGGCAACAACCTGTGCCTACATCCAGTCCCCAAGCGACCTGCGGTCCTTGAGATTTCTTTTCAACCTTGTAAAATCCTTTACAAGCAAAGATCCACAAGGGTATACCCTCCCTTGTTCTCTTTGAACAACCTAGTGGATGTACCCTCCACTAGAACTGATCCACAAGAGATGTACCCTCTCTTGTTCTCAGTCACAACAACCCAAGTAGATGTACCCTCTACTTGTACCACAAAGGATGTACCCTCCAATGTGTTAAGACAAAGTTCTCAGGCGGTTAGTCCTTTGAAATCTTTTGTTTATGGGAAAGGGAAGAATCAAAAGAATTTTCAGAGTGTGTCATTTTGAATTCTTTGACAAGGGAGAAGGGAGACATAAAAGAATTCAGGCGGTTAGTCCTTTGATCTTTTGGAAAAGGGAGAAGAGAGACACAAAATGAATTCAGGCGGTTAGTCCTTGTCGAATTCTTTTTGGCAAAGAGAGAAGAGAGACACCAAAAGAATTCAAGCGGTTAGTCCTTCGTTCTTTTGGCAAAGGGAGAAGAGAGACACAAAAAGAATTCAGGCGGTTAGTCCTTGTCAAATTCTTTTTGGCAAAGGGAGAAGAGAATGAAAAAGATGAATAGCACACTTTTGTTTTCTGTGAAAGAATAAAGTTTGGAAACCAGAAAACTCAGAAAGCTTTTTTGGCAAAGGAAGAAGAAGAAGAAGAAGTTCAAGAAGATGTTCAAAGAAACTCAATGGTTGTAAAAGAATATATGAAAAAGTTATGTAAAATTTGTTCTTAAAATGCAAGTCAAAGTCTTGCTTTTATAGACTCTTCATGTCTGGTCAAGAAAACCATTAGAAGAGTTATAACCTTTGGAAAAAACTGAAAACCATTGGAAGATTTATATCTTTTGATTTTTATTCAAAACTTGTCACTGGTAATTGATTACCAAAACCATGTAATCGATTACACAAAGATTTTTATGAAAGGATATGACCCTTCACAATTGATTTTGAATTTCAACGTTCAGATACATTGGTAATTGATTACCAATATCTTGTAATCAATTACACCATTTTGAAATCAATTGGAACGTTGCAAATTCAGTTGAAAGCTTTTTGAAATCAAACTTTGGCATTGGTAATCGATTACAGGAAACTGGTAATCGATTACCAGAGAGTAAAAACTCTGGTAACTTAGAAAATTTTGAGAAAACTCTTTTGAAAAAACAAAACTGTGCTATGTTTGTTTTTTGAAAAAACTTTTCAATACTTCCCTTGTGAAGTCTTCTTCATTTCTTCTCTTGAATCTTGAATTCATCTTTTCTTGAATCTTGAAATCAAACTTCACTTGATTCTTGAATCTTCTTGTTGACTTAATCTTGAAATCATTCTTTGGGCTTTTTGTCATCAACTTTGTCATTATCAAAACTACTTGAATCAACTTGATTCATCATCATGAAGCTTGCTTCTATAATCTCCCCCTTTTTGATGATGACAACCCTAAAATCAAGAAACACATACGCACTCTTGTTCCTAGTCGATCACTCACTTAATTCTACATATTCTCCCCCTTTGTTTTTGAGTTTAAGCTTTACTTGAAATTAAGTTATTTAATTATGTGAATTCTTGATTTAAACCCTATTTTCTCTCCCCCTTTGGCATCAACAAAAAGCCAAAGTGCGCAACAAATATAAAGCATACATAAATGACTAATCATACACAAGACATTCATTGAAAAATCTAAACCAATCATGAAGCAAGAACATGAATAACCCAAATTCAAATATAAACCACATAGTCTTATAACATAAATCATAGATGTTTAGTCATACTAAGAAAATAGTAAAAGAAATACTAAATGTTCAAATTTCAAAATAATATAGATCCTTTAGACAAGTCGCTAGCATCTAGCACTCCTAATTCTCTTCTAACAGTGTAGAAAGAATCTTTGTTTAGTGGTTTTGTGATGATGTCTGCAAGTTGATTTTTAGTATCTACAAATTCAAAAACAACATCTCCTTTTAGAATATGATCTCTAATAAAATGATGTCTAATTTCTATATGCTTGGTTCTAGAGTGGAGAATTGGATTTTTAGATATTTTTATGGCACTTGTGTTATCACATTTTATGGAAATGTGATCTAATACAATTCCATAATCAGATAGTTGTTGTTTCATCCACAAAATTTGTGCACAACAACTACCAGCAGAAATATATTCTGCTTCTGCTGTGGATAATGCTACACTATTTTGCTTCTTGCTATTCCAAGAAACAAGAGCAGACCCTATAAATTGACATGTGCCACTAGTGCTTTTCCTATCTGTTTTTGATCCAGCAAAATTTGAATCTGAATATCCTACTAAATTGCGTAAAGAATTCTTAGGGTACCATAATCCTAAGTTAACTGTTCCTAATAGATATCTTATGATTCTTTTTACTATCATTAGATGTGAGAACTTTGGATTTGATTGAAATCTTGCACACATGCATACACTAAACATAATATCTGGCCTACTTGTAGAGAAGTAGAGTAGAGATCCAATCATACCTCTGTATTGCTTTGCATCAACGGGTTGACCAGATTCATCTTTGTCAAGGTAACAACTGGTGCTCATAGGAGTAGCCAAGTGTTTTGAGTTTTTCATTCCAAATCTCTTAATGAGCTCCTTGCAATACTTTGCTTGGTTGACGAAGATCCCATCATTTGTTTGTTTGATTTGTAGTCCCATAAAGTAATTTAACTCACCCATCATGGACATCTACAACTCACTTTGCATATCAATAGAAAACTCCTTGCACAAAGATTCATTAGTAGATCCAAAAATTATATCATCAACATAAATTTGTACCAATAAGATATCATTATCCTTCTTTTTTATGAATAAGGTGGTATCTACCTTCCCTTGAGTGAAATTCTTTTCTAATAGAAATTTACTTAATCTTTCATACCAAGCCCTAGGTGCTTGTTTTAATCCATAGAGTGCTTTCTTTAATCTATAGACATGGTCTGATTTTTGTGAGTCTTCAAACCCAGGAGGTTGTTCTACATATACCTCCTCTTCAATTAGACCATTTAGGAAAGCACTCTTGACATCCATTTGATATAGTTTAAAATTCATAATAGATGCATAGGCTAATAGCATCCTAATGGCTTCTAATCTGGCTACGGGTGCAAAGGTTTCTTCATAGTCTATACCTTCTTCTTGGTTATATCCTTTTGCTACAAGTCTAGCTTTATTTCTAATTACTATACCATTTTCATCCAATTTATTTCTAAATACCCACTTAGTTCCTATGATTGGATAGTTTGAAGGTTTCTCTACTAATTCCCATACATCATTTCTGTCAAATTGATTTAATTCTTCTTGTATAGCTATTATCCAATGATCATCTATAATGGCTTCTTTAAAGTTTTTAGGTTCTATTAACGAAACAAAAGCCATATTATTGCATAAATCTTTGAGAGAGTATCTAGTTGTTACCCCTTTTGAGATATCTCCGATGATGTTGTCAAGAGGATGATTTCTTGAAGTTCCATATTTAAATCTGATGTGTGAGAAGTAGCGGCGAGGTTAGAGTAGGAAAGGACACTTCATGTCTGAGCAAGAGTGGTGAGGTCCTTCCTAAGCAACTTCCATGGCGCCCCCTCTACATTCAAAACAAATTCCCTCCCTAGGATGCAGAGCCTGGCAGCCAACTCCTGAGGGTCAATGTGGGTCCGGCAGAAGAGCGAATAGGCAATATACTGCTCCTCTGGCTCTAGGATGGGTGGTGTCTCCAAGAAGGTGTTGAGGGAAGTGGCATCAAACTTTATCAGTTTCCCCCGCACTCGGACCTGCCTGGGGGACTTGTCTTCTGGATTGTACAAGTTGGCATAGAATTCCTTGACTAGGGCCACATCTATGTGCCTGTTGGATTTCCCCTATAGTTACTTTTTTGGTCCAATTTTCCTTTATACAAATATGTTCAAGGGAAATCTGCTTCACCGAAAAGTGCACCGGATCGTCAAGTATTTAAAATTAAAACGGATGAATGCAAGTATCGAACTCATGGAACTAGTATTAGTCAGAGTTAAATTCAGAAATAAGGCATTGTTGAAAGAAACATTGATAATTGATGGTTTAGAACAAAATTAAACTAAGTCTAGGCTAAAAACAGTAAAAATGCGAATAAGAAGATTGACAGCAGTAGGTAAAAGTGTTGGATCTTTCTAACAAACAAGCTAATGCATATAAGGATATTTCTCTAATCAATCATCCTTTTGTGTTCTATGTTGTAGCCTAAAGTACTAAACTCCGATCCCTCATTAGGCTAGCTTAACTCAAGCTTCATCCTCAGATCCCTCTTGTTGGACTAGGCTTAACTTAAGCAGCCCTTGTAGGTTTAGACTAATTTAAACTAAGCTTCGTCTGCAAATCCCTCATTTAAGACTAGGCTTAGCTTATACAACTTACATAAGTTTAGACTAATTTAACCTAAGCTTCGTCCGCAGATCCCTCATTTAAGACTAGGCTTAGATTAAATAGCATTATCATCATAGCATATTAAGAAAACTAAAACTTAATCCGCAGATCCCTCATTTAAGACTAAGTTTCAATCCTGCTTCTATCAAGTTCTAAGGCAACAGTACATTTCCCAATGCTAAAGTCACCTAACTAAACATACAAATGGGTGATCAGACCAAGAGCATGAAGAAATTAAGCATTGAAAGAAGCATTGAACACAGACAACACAATCAATTAGATATTAAAGTAATTACATCAGTTGTTCCTTAGAAATTCCCGACCAGAGTGTTTAGCCAACCATACAGCAAAACCCTAACACAATTGAGATTAAGAGTAGAGAATAATTGTTCCTTACACAAGAAGGGGGATCCCTCCTCCACTTCTCAGCATCTCCCAATCACTCTACAACTCACTAATCTCTCTCTAATTACAAAACCTAGGTGTCTCTGCAAAAGTTGCTCCTCTTGCTGCTTCCAGAGCTCCTTTCTCAAAATAGGCAATATGGTGTGCTCTGAAATTCTCTCAAAATCATTTGTACCCTAATTCTGCACAAGACAGGCTTTAAATAGGCTCTGAATCCTCGACGTTGCGCTTAGTGCCACCCTCGTGCTTAGCGTGAGTAAGTGGATTTTGGCTTGGCGCCAGTCGTGCACTGAGCCTGGCTAAAGACAACCTTCTCGCTTAGTGTGAGGCCTTGATATTGGTGTTGTGCCAAATTCTCTATTGCGCTAAGCGCGTTGAAGCTGCGCTTAATGATGGATGCACACTGAGCTTAAATGGTGAGTTGAGCGCAACTACCACTTTTAGCACTTCAAGATTTAGCCTCATTTAACCTGAAATTTTCACAGATTTTATCATTAATTCGAATGGAAAGTAATCTAGAGACAGCCTTAACAATAAAACAAGATTTATTTACAAATTACTACAAAAATAACCATAAATTAGGGAACTATACAAGTTTTGGAAAATGTTTTCTATACAAAAGTTAGTCGTATAAGACGACTAACAAACTCCCCCAAATTTACAGTTTTGCTTGTCCTCTAGCAAAGAAAGAACAGTTGACTTGTCCTCAAGTGACAAATTTCAGTGGTTACTCAAAAATGGTGTTTTCTTCACAGAAAAATTCAACCATATAAACTGAATATCATGCAATGCTTCAATCAATTGATTTTCACAAACATGCAGCTTTTCAAAGATAGGACATACGCATTAGAGTCACAACTTAAATAAGCTAGTAAGAATGGTAGAAATCATGGAAGGATCATCAACCAAAACCTCACAGTCATTGTTTCACTCAAGCTCAAGTGTTTAGGCTCATTCCATCATAAACAACTAACTCAAGTCCCAACCTTTGCATTTCATCTCATATCATACAACAATGAACACACAAAATGAATCCGAAGGACTTTCTAGGCTTGTAATGGGGTTAGGCTGCCAACAAATCATGGTTTTTCTAGGATTCAAAAGCTTCGGTTCTAGGAGAGTGTTCATCCATAGATAAACCTTTACCTTTTTTTCTCATTCCTACCCCATACTTGCCTTTTATTTGAGCACTTAGCTTCCATTGATTTGATTTGCAGCACACACACTTTTATACATTTTTATTTATACTTACAGTTTTTTTTATATACAGAAATAGTATGTGTATATACAGAAATAGTGTGTGTATGCTATTTACTTTGACCATTTCAATTCTTACCCAGTATTTCCCCCAAATTTGGAACAAATTTTCCTTGACAGTTACTCCCCCAAATTTGGGACAAATTAGGTTTGAACCAAGCTTTTGTGGATGATGCTCTCCTACAACCTAAGACAAGGTAGCAGGAAATAACATTGCATAGGCTCAGGGTTCAATCAATCAATAATTCATTCAGCTCAAACTGGGTGCAAGGGATATCATTCAAGCACAGGGTCAGCTTTTTGGCTAAGTGGCTATCACACTCAACACATGGCCTTCATCATCCTCAATTTCATGCATTCAGTCCATACTTCAGAGATTCATGCAAAAATCAGTACTAAATGATAGTCGTTTCTCTCAAAATTTAAGGATCACACTCTCACCAGGATACGGTCAATGCATTCCTTCACAATCAATCTGACAAACTGACTAACATTTTCAGTCATACTTCTAATCACATGCTTATTCTCTTCTAATGACTACAAGCTTGATCAAAACAAATATCTAATCATTCAAATCCACTCAATTCATACATTTGCTCAATCAATTCATTCACAAACACTTATTTCATACAAAACAACCACTGAATCAAATTCAACCAATTCACTGTTCAAACAAGCTTTTTGTACAAGCACTCAACAACACTAAAATAACTGGAATTTCAAAAGACTGGAATTTTAATGAATAAAACATAAATAAATTAAATAACTGATAAACTAAATTGTTCATAATTTGTAGAAATTAAATCAAAATAGAATTTAAACATCCTGCTCATCCCGTGGTTGATCTTCATTCATATCCAATACTGGAGCTACTGATGAATCCTGAATGGTGGGCTCAGGCTCCAAAATTGGTACTGATGGCAAGGTCTCCTCAGGAGCTGGTGCAAGGGATGGCTTTGGCATGGGATTTGGAGAAGTTTCCTCCTCCTGAGCCATAGGTATATCTACAACAAATGAAAAAGGCTCAGGGAAAGGAGTGAGCTCATCTTCTACAACTGGAACTGGCTCCTCAGCTGCTGGCTCCTCTATGTGCTCCTCAGGCTTAGCATTTTCATCCAAACTCCTCCACAGTCATGATGGAAGGTAGGGCGAGGCTCTGAAAGCTCTGCATAAGGATTACCTGCCCTCTGTGGAGGCTCTGTAGCATAGAATGGAACATCTCAGGAGAAAATGTATAATCTGATGCAGAAGCAGCTGGTATCTATAAAGGAAGCTGTGAAGTGGATGGTGAAGTAGAAGTAGATGGGGTTGTAGGAGTAGGCAAGGTGGATAAAGAAGGAGCTGAAGTGTCTGGCATTGCTAGAGTAGTGGGGGCCTCTGATCTCTTACCCCTGGCCTTCCTTGGCCCTCTGAATTTCACTGTTGGATTATCTAGATTCCAACAGTTCTTCTTAATGTGTGCCAAGTTAATGGCAGGGCACAGGCTCTCCATGGATCTAGAATCTGATTGGACTGCTCTAGCCTTACACAGAGCTATGATCAAGGATAAGAATCCCAGTCTGGAGGAATCGTGCTGTGCAGTAATAGAGATCTGGTGGGAGATAAGGTACCCCACATTCATATCCATCTTCATGATGATGCCATAGATTAACTTGGCCGTTTCCAATGTGATGTTAGAAGTGTAGGAGGTCAGGACCAAGTTACAATAAGAAAGAACACTCCATGTCTAAGCGAGAGTAGTCATGTTCTTCCTTAAGATCTTCAAGGGGAGACCATCAGCATTCAGCTCAAATCCCCTCCCTGGGATACAGAGCTTAGCAGCTAACTCCTGAGGATCAGGCCTCAGGAGTGCAAATCTCGAATAAGCACATAAATTCTCCACCTCTTCTACAATCACTGGGGTCTTCAAAAAAAGTATTCAAAGTATCATCATCAAATTTAATTAGATAACCCCTGACCCGCACCTGCTTGGGTGATCTATCTTTTGGGTCATACAAGTTTGTGTAGAATTCTTTCACAATGGCAACATCGATGCTGCCTTCATTAAAGCTTGTGAGCTCTTCGTCCCAGTGTCTTCCCATTAATTCCTCTTTAAACTCATTGAAATCTATGTGGTAGATTACCACATTTCATTTTGGTAACAGCTTCTTGGGTACAATTATATCAGTATACCTCTCCCAAGCTTCTTGAGAAGTGAACCTAGACCGGTCATATCTGACTTGGGAAGGTGTAAAAGGAGTCTTCCTTTTCTTAGATGCCATCTGCAAAATAATTAGAACAAACACAAGAGATTAGCACATGTTAGTTTCAACAAAAATAGAAAAATAAAACTAAAATTTTGACTTGGCGCTTAGCGTAGAAGTTTGGGCTTAGCGCGCCTTATAAAATTTTACTCATGGGCTAAGCGTAGCAAACTCGCGCTTAGCCTAAAGACATAGAAAATATTTTTCTACAGATTAGACTTAGCACAACATGTTGGGCTTAGCCTAAGTCTACAATTTTCAAAACAGAAGAGGGTCTGGGCTTAGCGCAGCATGACACGCTTAGCTCAGCCTCACCCAAAATGACCCTTAGGCCTAGTGCACAAGGCTCTCTTAGCCTAACAACAAAGACATAAAAATAGTGAGAGAGTTAAGCTTAGTGCAGCAGGGCGCGCTTAGCTCAACCTCCTGGACACACAACAAGGGCTTAGCGCAGCAGCTACGCTTAGCCTTATTCAAAGGGTGAAAACACAAAACCTAAATGGCACTTAGCGCAGTAAGTTGGGCTTAGCGCCTAAACTACTCTGAGTGTATAAAGCACTTGTGACGCTTAGCGAGACATGGTCCGCTTAGCGCATTCGTCTAGAAATACAAAAATTTAACAGTTATGACGAACAGGCTAAGCGTAGCAGGCGCGCTTAGCGCGTTCATCGCAAGTTCCAAACAGAAACATAAGGGTCTTCACCCCTTTCAGCCACATTGCCCCTAATGGCTTCTAAGTTACCTAACATCCTAAAATGACTAACCCTAAAACTAAAAACACTAACTCAACAACATTAGTAACTAAGAAAGCAAAAAATCATCTATCCCATGGTTTGAAGGATGAAAATGAAATTGAAAATGTACTCACTTACTTGGATTGTGATTGTAATGCAGAATGAAGCAAGAATAGAGCAGGTAGTTAGTTTCAACACATAGCAGAAATGCACAAACGCTCAAGGTTAGCAAAGGCAGAGGCAAATGATTTTTGGGTAACACCCAAGTGCCTCAGCCTTTGGTTTTCAAAAACTGAAATTCATATGGTGTGCTTATGCATAGCTATGCTTAGCTTGCCCACATGACGTTTGAGTTTAAAAACCCGAGCACTTATCCTAACCTTGTGCTAAGCCCAACTTGAAGTTTCAAATTCCAGTGAGCATTTGGGGCTTAGCGCAACAAACTGCGCTTAGCGCTTTTTGCAACACAAATTTTTTTGCAAAATGCGCTTAGCCTGAGATGTAAGGCTTAGCGCACAATCAAGTCTCAACTTACAGAGAGTAGTTCAGGCTTAGCGCAACAGTCGCGCTAAGCGCACTTCCAAGAATTCACAAACAGTAAGAGATTGGCGCTTAGCGCATCCTGCCCCACTAAGCCCAAGTCATGGAGTTCAATTACAGAATGGATCTGGGACTTAGCTCAGGACAGTGCGCTTAGCACTCCAACAATGAAATTTTCAAGAGGAGAAGTGGTGCTTAACGCATCATCCATGCTAAGCCCACTGATTAAGGTTCAATCATAGTGAAGATGTTGGGTTTAGTGCAGTGATTTGTGCTTAGCTGAACAATTCAGTCAACCAATCAGGGGTCTGTGGGCTTAGCGCGAGCAAGTTCGAGCTTAGCGCAAGGTCTACGCTTAGCGGATAGACAATTGCAAAAAATTTCTGAGTCTTTTTCTGTCTATCTCTTCACACAAGCTTAAAACCCCTTGTTCATTAATAAACAAGCTCATAATTAATCACAATCACAAGAAAGATATCCTAACATGTACAAGAAAACAAATTTAAATAAAATGCAATAAAAATGACAGAAGGGAAGAAGAGCTGGGTTGCCTCCTAGTAAGCGCTCTTTTAACGTCACTAGCTTGACGCATCTTCTTGTCATCCAGGATCCAACAAAGTTCCTACTTCAAGAAATTTTTTCTCAGGTCTCCTTTCCTCCATCACATGTACTTTAAGACAGACATTTTGGCTAGGTGGATCTTTGTCCTCATGGAACAAATCAAAGCTGATCTTTTGATCTTCTATGCCCATCTACAACATTTTCTTTCCCATGTCTACCACGCAGCTCGCAATAGACATGAATGGGCGGCCAAGAATGAGAGGAATGTCAGCATCCTCTTCTATATCTATGACAACGAAATCAGCTGGAAATATAATGTTTTTAACCTTCACCAAAACATCTTTAATGACTCCATATGGTCTTGTGATGGAGCGGTCAGCTAACTAGAAGGTCAAGCGTGTGGGCATTATTTCCAGGTCTCCAAGTCGTTGGCACATGGAGAGAGTCATTAAATTTATACTGGCTCCCAAGTCTATGAAAGCTTTGCCTACAAAAACCTCACCGATAGAACACGGTATCGTGACAACTCCAGGATCTTTGTGCTTGGGTGGAAGGATGCGTTGAATGACAGCACTATAGTTACCTTCCACAACAATTCTGTCACTATGGATGTACCGATTCTTCTTGGTTAGCATATCCTTAAAAATTTTGGCATAGAGGGGCATTTGCTGAAGTGCTTCTCCAAAAGGCAAAGTAATTTCCAGTTTCTTGAAGATATCAAGAAATCTGGCCAAATGACGCTCTTTATCTTTCCGGGAGGGTACCAATGGATAAGGTACCTCCTTGTCTTCAGTAGGAGTAGCCTCTTTCTTTTTTTCTCTAATGGCTTCACTCTTGCCCTTCTTCTTCTCACTCTCAACAACCTTCTCTTTTTGTTTCTCATTTTTCAACTTTTTTTTCTTTCTCTTATTCTTCTTCTTTTATTCCTTTTTCTTTTTCTTTTTCTTCCTTCTTCTTTATTCTCTCTTGACAGTCTCTTATTGGTGTCTCTTCTTCTTCATCACCTTCTGCTTCCTCAACAATTTCTTCAAGTTCCACTAAATCCTTAACTGGTTCTAGTGTCGGCTGATCAACCAGCTATTGTTTAAATCCCTCCACTTTTTTATCAGCTCTTCCTTCCTCGGCTTGAATTTTCGTTCTGCTTCTAGTCATCACAGCTTTACACTCCTCCTTAGGATTTTTCTTTGTGTTTGCTGTAAAGCTGCTGGATGGTCTTTCAGCTAACTGCTTTGCAAGCTGGCCCACCTGAACTTCCAGATTCTTAATTGCATACTGCATGCTCTTTTGGTTAGACATTGACACTTGCATGAATTGAGCTAGAGTCTCTTCCAGCTTCGTGGTTCGGTCATAAAAACTTGGCATCTATTGTTGTGGCCTTATAGATGAACCACCCCGGTCTCTGTTAAATTGGTTACCAGGGTGATTTTGCCACTGTACCTGCTATTGATACTGCTGGTTGTTCTGAAATCCTGGAAATCCACTTGTATTGAAATTGCCTCTGGGCTGATTCCCCATATAATTAACTTCATGTGAAATTTGCTCTTCGTTAGGGATACAACATCCAGATTCATAAGCTCCACCACAAATTGTACATCCTGCAACCTGCAAAATAGAAGAATGTGAAGTTTGTGCAGAATGAAGCTGAGTTGGCAACTTACTGAGTGTTTCTGTTAATGCCTCTAGTTGCTTGGATAGTAACTTGTTTCGTGCCAACAGAGTGTCCTATGAGGTTAGCTCCAATAAGCTCTTCTTGGTAGGAATGTGAGCTCGGTCTCTCAGAATGGCAATGTCACTAGCAGCCATGCTTTTAATTAAGTCCATTGCTTCCTTGGGGGTCTTCATTTTGATCTTACCCCCAGCTGAAGCATCTAAGAGCTGCTTAGATTGTGGTCTCAACCCATCTATGAATATGTTGAGCTGTATTGGTTCAGAAAAACCATGAGTGGGAGTCTTCCACAATAAACCTCTGAATCTTTCAAGTGCCTCACTCAATGATTCATCTGGAAACTGGTGGAAGGAAGAGATGGCAGCTTTTCCTTCTACAGTCTTTGATTCATGGAAGTACTTCTTCAAGAACTTTTCCACTACTTCATCCCATGACTTCTGACTGTTTCCTTTAAAAAATGAAGCCATCTCTTAGCTTCTCCAGCTAAAGAAAATGAGAACAGACTCAACCTGATTGCATCTGTAGGCACACCTGCCAGCCTGATAGTATTGCATATCTCTATGTAGGTGGCCAAGTGAGCATAAGGGTCTTCATTGGGTAGACCATGAAAAAGATTATTTTGAATCAGCTGTATCAAAGAGGGAGGATAAGTAATTGTCTGAGCTTGAACTTCTGGCTGTGCAATATTGTGGCATAGTAGAACTTGAATAATCCTCCAGGGTTACTCTTCTTGGCTCTTCAGCCATGATTAGGTCTTCAACAGGTTCTATATGAGAATGCCCTGCAATAGGAAAACTAGAAGATGCCTCGGAAGATCGAGGTTCTTCTTTTGGAGTTGCTGCTGCTTCTAAGTCCTGCAAAAAATTTCTAATTCTCTCTGTGTTATGCCTTCAACAAGTGGAGTTAATCTCCAAATCAATACGGATCAAATCACCCATAGTAGATCTTTTTTTTCATAGAAGAGAAATAAAATAGCAATTATCCAGTTCAAAAGAACAATGAATGTACAGTAACTACAATATGACCAAAAAGAATCAATGAATCAAAGAGAAAAATATAAAGCAATGTTGTAAAACTGAACTAAACTCTTCTAATGAATTAAGTTCCCCGGCAACAGCGCCATAAATACTTTGTTGGATTTCCCCTGCAGTTACTTTTTTGGTCCAATTTTCCTTTATACAAATATGTTCAAGGGAAATCCGATTCACCGGAAAGCGCACCGGATCGTCAAGTATTTAAAATTAAAATGGATGAATCTGAGTATCAAACTCAGAAATAAGGCATTGTTGAAAGAAACATTGATAATTGATGGTTTAGAACATAATTAAACTAAGTCTAGGCTAAAAACAATAAAAATGCAAGTAAGTAAGATTGACAGCTGTAGGTAAAAGTGTTGGGTCTTTCATACAAACAAGCTAATGCATATAGAGATATTTCTCTAATCAATCATGCTTTTGTGTTCTATGTTGTAGCCTAAAGTACTAAACTTTGATCCCTCATTAGGCTAGCTTAACTCAAGCTTCGTCCTCAGATCCCTCTTGTTGGATTAGGCTTAACTTAAGCAGCCCTTGTAGGTTTAGACTAATTTAAACTATGCTTCGTTCATAGATCCCTCATTTAAGACAAGGCTTAGATTAAACAGCATTATCATTACAACATATTAAGAAAACAAAAACTTAATCCACAGATCCCTTATTTAAGACTAAGTTTCAATCCTGCTTCTATCAAGTTCTAAGCCAATTGTACATTTCCCAATGCTAAAGTTACCTAACTAAACATACAAATGGGCGATCAGACCAAGAGCATGTAGAAATTAAGCATTGAATACATAAAACACAATCAATTAGATATTAAAGTAATTACATCAGTTGTTCCTCAGAAATTCCCAACAAGAGTGTTTAGCCAGCCATACAGAAAAACCCTAACACAATTGAGATTAAGAGTAGAGAATAATTGTTCCTTACACAAGAAGGGGGATCCCTCCTCCTCTTCTTAGCATCTCACAATCACTTTGCAACTCACTAATCTCTCTCTAATCACAAAACCTTGGTCTCTCTACAAAAGTTGCTCCTCTTGCTGCCTACAGAGTTGTTTTCTCGAAATAGGCACTGTGGTGTACTCTGGAATTCTGTCAAAATCATCTGTACCCTAATTCTACACAAGACAGGCTTTAAATAGGCTCTGAATCCTAGACGTTGCGCTTAGCGCCACCCTCGCGCTTAACGCGAGTAAGTGGATTTGGGCTTGGCGCCTCTGGCATCCCTAAATAATGACTGGTTTAATAGTAATAAATTAAATAGCAGAAACCATGGGAAATTTTTTTCTTTTTCTTTTTCTCTCTTTTTTTTCGCACTATTATTCATTTCACGGTAATTAAATTCAGAAGGAAAATTATCACTATAGAGTCCTAAATGGCCAGTTTACAACTCTATTCAGATTCATTTCTTTCTGATCACTCATAACCTCTAAACTATTTTGCTCTTTCAAAGAAATATACCAACCATAATTTTAGGTCGCCACGTGAAAAATAATAAGATGCGGTCCGTAAACTCTTTTCAAATAAAGTTTGTTAACATTTCCTTTTCAAATAACAAGATTAAACATAATTATATTTATCATCTAAAACTGTCCAAAATATGGGAGTTTGCAAAATAACATAGTGACATCCAGAGCAAAGGTAACAACTGTGGTGGCTTCAGCCACAATATATACAATCATCAAAATTTCTATACAATAGGTCTACCCACCCAAAAATCAAAAGAGTAAACCTAGCAGTCTAAACTAGATACACCCACCCACAAAAAGTATGTACACCTAGTCTAAGGAGTCGTCTGCTATGATGAAGAGTCGTCACTATTCGCTGTCCCTCTAGGGCCGCTCTCCAATGTAGAGTCTGCCTCAGATGTTGACATAACATCCTCTGGAGAATCAACATCAGGGAGTGGGTCCTCATCATCCTCTAGGAAGTCAAGGGTGTCCACAGTAGGTTCAAGAGGTAACTCCTCTGGGTCCTCTTCAAGATCTTCTTCAGAGGATGACACCTCTATCACTTGAACCGGCTCAACTAGTCGATATGGAGTAGGTGTAGGTAGTATCCACTCCACAGGCTGATGAAGTGTGCGTGCGGGTTCCTCCGGATGTACTAATGAAGTAGCAGTGAGTCGAATTGTGCCACGGAATCGGCACCTCTCATTGCCTTCGAGGGTCTCCCAAACACCCTCTAGGCACTCCATCACAATGCGATCATGGATCAATTGCGCTGCCATCGCGATCTACAAGAGATAAAAGAAAGAGGGTAGACTCTTTCACAAGAAATCTAACTACACAGGTAACAATACAATGTGTCCCATAACGGCTACGCATAGTCAAAATGTCTTGTTCAAGGGATTTCACGAACTTCCACCAGTTCTCGGCTTCTCCTTGGAGCATGAACGTCGCATAAGGGACCTTATGCTCCTCGAGGCAACCCATCGCCTCGAAAATCTCCTCAGTCTCAGTTAACCATAACCTAGCACCTTCTGGATCATAGTCCCCACTGAACTTCGGCGGGTGGTTCTTACGGAAGGCCATGAGTCCCCAATACTCTGCCGGCTCCAGATCACGTTCCTGCACTAGAGTTTCCAGCACAACTGTGATGCGGTCTAGGACATCACAGTTTTGATCCATACCACGTCCTGCCATACCTAACCTGTAGGGAAGCTATTAGTATATAAGAAATTCTACTGAGAGAGTGTACCATATAGGCTATGACAGTTATAACAATATCTCTCTCTCTCTCTCTATATATATATATATATAACAATTCTACTAAATCAATTGCACTTTCCTACTTAAGACAAGAAGGCAGAATTACACATAATTTGTGACTTAACGTCACTCCCCCAAACCTATTTCCAAGTTTCAGAGATACACAGCATTCACACAGTAAGACCATGGACAGGTTCACTAGAATCCAACTTTTTCTCTGATACAACCAATTGTGGCGTCCCTAAATAATGACTGGTTTAATAGTAATAAATTAAATAGCAGAAACCATGGGAAATTTTTTTTCTTTTTCTTTTTCTCTCTTTTTTTCGCACTATTATTCATTTCACGGTAATTAAATTCAGAAGAAAAATTATCACTATAGAGTCCTGAATGGCCAGTTCACAACTCTATTCGGATTCATTTCTTTCTGATCACTCATAACCTCTAAACTATTTTGCTCTTTCAAAGAAATATACCAGCCATCATTTTAGGTCGTCACGTGAAAAATAACAAGATGCGGTCGGTAAACTCTTTTCAAATAAAGTTTGTTAACATTTCCTTTTCAAATAACAAGATTAAACATAATTATATTTATCATCTAAAACTGTCCAAAATATGGGAGTTTGCAAAATAACATAGTGACATCCAGAGCAAAGGTAACAATTGTGGTGGCTTCAGCCACAATATATACAATCATCAAAATTTCTATACAATAGGTCTACCCACCCAAAAATCAAAAGAGTAAACCTAGCAGTCTAAACTAGATACACCCACCCACAAAAAGTATGTACGCCTAGTCTAAGGAGCCGTCTGCTATGATGAAGAGTTGTCACTATTCGCTGTCCCTCCAGGGCCGCTCTCCTCTGTAGAGTCTACCTCAGATGCTGACATAACATCCTCTGGAGAATCAACATCAGGGAGTGGGTCCTCATCATCCTCTGGGAAGTCAAGGGCGTCCACAGGCTGATGAAGTGTGCGTACGGGTTCCTCCGGATGTACTAATGAAGTAGCAGTGAGTCGAATTGTGCCACGGAATCGGCACCTCTCATTGCCTTCGAGGGTCTCCCAAACACCCTCTAGGCACTCCATCACAATGCAATGATGGATCAACTGCGCTGCCATCGCGATCTACAAGAGATAAAAGAAAGAGGGTAGACTCTTTCACAAGAAATCTAACTTCACAGGTAACAATACAATACGTCCCATAACGGCTACGCATAGTCAAAATGTCTTGTTCATGGGATTTCGTCTCTGGTAATCGATTACCAAAGTATGTAATCGATTACCAGTGCCCAAAAATGAATTACACAGCCTTTGCACATTGGAAACTAAAAATTACACTCTGTAATTGATTACACATAAATGGTAATCGATTACCAGTAGCAGGTAACACCGTGTAATCGATTACACCCAACTGGTAATCGATTACCAGTGCCCTATCACCCTGTGTAATCGATTACACACAATTGGTAATCGATTACTAGAAGCCATTTTAACATCCTGTCTCCATTTTTAACCCCTGTAATCGATTACCAGAGGCTAATTTACAGATACCACCCAAGATACATAGCTGGCCAGCCGCCACACAAGCCTCCTTGCTTCGTGGACTTGGTTCTTTTATTGGTTGACTGCCAAGAGCTCGCCTGCTTAGGTACGTCACAGTCCCGTGACTAGTGCTACACAACCATTTTTCTGCACATTTGGTAAAAATCTGCTGCACAATTTAACAACATTTTTCTGCATAATGTGGCAGATTTCGAAATCCAACTTGCCCCCATCCAATTTTACTCAAATTGGATCCTACAAGCCCTAAATCATGTATAAATCATATTTAAACCAAAAACAAACTTCAGACCAAGGCAAATCAAAATATAGGTATCCAAAACCCACCAATTTAGTGAATTCTCAAGGTTTGAAAGGTGAAAATGAGAATTGGGTAATTTTGGGGTAAACTCTCATCTCAATCAAGTCTATAACATTGATTTGGACTTGCTCAAACTGGTTTTAAGGTGAAAACTCCACCTATTCAAAATTTGACCTCTCAACACCCAATTTACCCTAGAAATGGCTTTTTTCCTTCACATTTGTCACTCATTTTGCTCATTTGCTCTGCCCAAGCTTTCCTACAAGTCCTAATTGACATTCTAAACTAGAACTCACTTTAGACTCCAATTTCCACTAACCCCAAATTTGGCTTTTCTAACCCTCAAAATCTCACACTTTTCCACTCACAACACTACCATTCTCACATTTAACCCTAAATTAACTCTCCCCATCATCTCTACCAGTTTTCTATCAACTTTTCAAGCATACATATATCACAAAACATCATTATAAAACCCTAAATCAGCATGGGTAGTTTTGCTCACATCAAACATGTCAAGTTTAGCATGATTTCAACAAATTCCTTCACAAACAACTACTCTAAGGCAATAACCTAGTAGAACTACCCATCATAGCTCCCAAAAACCCAACACCCACGAATTTTAAGTGAGAAGAAGTCCACCCTTACCTAAAATTTGAAGCCCCACCAAGTATAGGTGTGCTCCAAGACTCCGAAAATGGCTTCTCCATGCAATTTGGGGTAGAAATGAAGAGGAATTTTGGAGCTTCAATGGACAACAATGGTGGGGAAGAAGAAAGAAGAAAAGCAACGTGAAAGGGAGGAAGAGAGAGCTGCTGAAATTTCTGAAGAAGGAGAGAGAAGATTTGGCTTTTTGTACAAAAGGTTTTTTTTTCAAAAAGCAATGCCACATGTCCCATTTTAAGTGGAGCAAAAAGGGCCCACCTTTTTCCCATGATTTGACTTCATATTTAGCCACAAAGGAGAAAAATTGGACCTTTTTGGATACAGAAATCCTGCCTCGGTTTGCGTGCCACCTCTCTGGTTACAGTTCCTCGCGTTTCTCTGCACCCGTCGGGGCCTGTTTTCGAAAGTAGGCAATATATATATATCAAAATGCTTAGAATGAGACCCTGAGCGTGGTTCAGAGGTTGGTTTTGTTAAATTTTAAGTTGTACGCAAAACTATAATTTTTAGACTAATTAATTACGAATTAATCTATAACTGTCCAGTTATGGATTACTCTTCGTTAATTAGTCTAACCCGCGTATCTTTCACCCAATGTACATACTTCTACCAAGAATATATATATATATATATATACACACTGAATAATACATATATATATATATATATATATAATTATTTAAAATGTAACACTTACAAAATTCCGGGTAGAAATTCTAGGATGTCACAGCGCCAGTCATGCGCTGAGCTTGGCTAAAGACAACCTTCGCGCTTAGCACACTGATCTCGCGCTTAGCACGCGGCCTTAATATTGGTGTTGTGCCAGATTCTCTGTTGCGCTAAGCGCGTTGAAGCTGCGCTTAGCGATGGATGCGCGCTGAGCCCAAATGGTGAGCTAAGCGCAACTACCACTTTTAGCACTTCAAGATTTAGCCTCATTTAACCTGAAATTTACAAATTACTACAAAAATAATCATAAATTGGGGAACTATACAAGTTTTTGAAAAAAATTTCTATACAAAAGTTAGTCGTATAAGATGACTAACAGTGCCCATCAAGCTGCCTGGTCAAGGCCTTATGCCAACACCACCTCTCGAGCTCCTGGTGGAACTCGTCAAACTCTGTAACATAAAGATTGATGTTCCTCTCTAGAAGGATGTTCCGGGAGTGAACATTCTGGGTATATCTCTCCCAGGAAGCCTCAGAGACAAATCTGGTGGTCTCATAAGGCTCTTGAGGCCGGGATGCTGAAGCTTTCCTCTTCCTAGAGACTATCTACATAAAAAAGAACCACAAAACAAATTAGACAGGTTTTTATTTGAATTGCAGGTAGAAAAATAAAACTGAAAAACCGACTAGGCGCTTAGCGTGGCTTATGAAAATTAACTGATGCGCTTAGCACAATAGGTGCACGCTTAGCGCATCAACACAGAAACATAACTCTGGCTAAGCGAGACACCCTCGCTTAGCCTGACATACCACAGTAGCTAAGCGAGCAAGGCTCGCTGAGCCTTATTCTCTAATAAAGAGGTAATTGCGCTTAGCGCCCAGGGCACGCTTAGCGCGGAACACTAAACAGGCTTAGCGCTATCAGGCGCTTAGTCCAAATAAACTGCTGGAACTTAATTGGCTTAGCGAGCAGGCTTGCTAAGCCCAATTCCAAAATAAAACAAAACTGAGAAGAAATTGGGCTTAGCGAGACTGACTCGCTTAGCGCATGAACAAAAACTCAGAAAACTAAATTGCTTTGGGCTTAGCGAGACTGACTCGCTTAGCCCAGGGTTATTCAACCTACAGAGGCTGGGTGGCTTCGCGAGACTACCTTGCTTAGCCACTAATAGAAGAAAAAAATCCTCTTAGACTGTGACTCAAGCAACACAACTCGCTAAGCGCGACATGCTGGCTTAGTGAGTTCATACGAACACACAAACATCATCTGAAAATTTAAACTCTCGCTAATCCCAAGGTGCAATGGCTTAGCGAGTTCATACAAGCATTCATATATTCAAACAAAAATGATGAACACGCTTAGCGGGACACGATCGGCTTAGCGAGTTCATCCAAAAGCCTAGAAATTCAACAAAAATTGATGAACTCGCTTAGCGTGCTTAGCGAGCACATCAAAAATTCCAAAAAACTTGGGGCTTTTCAGCCCTCTACCACACGCCTCTATTAGGCCTCAAAACCTAATCAAAACATCACAAAAGCATATACATTGCACACACAATTATACCCCTAATAACATGCTTACTAACAACTAACCTAAAAGCAACATTATCAATCACAAAATTGAAACTTTAAAACAGTAAAACAAGTCTTCTACCCTAAGGTTCAAAACCAAAAATTAAAATTCCAAGTTACAGAAACTTACTTGGATTGCAGAGGGGAGAAGCAAAGAGGAAACCAGAGAAGCAGACTGGAAGCAAGGAGTATAGTGCAAAGAGTGTAACAATGAGGGAGAATGAGTAAAGTGTGCATATAGTAACTGCCTAAGGCAGTTAAGCCTTATTTTTGGCAGTTTCGACTACCTCGCTTAGCGCGGGTCACTCGCTAAGCGAACACTCAATGACGTTTGAGTTTTCAAAATTCAAACCCATGCGCTTAGCAGGCAAACTCGCTCAGCCCAAATCAAAAATTAGAAAACCCGAGAAGGATTTGGGCTTAGTGCGAAGGGTACGTGCTTAGCGAGTTCTGCAGCTCTGATTGGTCTACAACTCTCGCTTAGCGGGCCATGGGCCAGCTTAATGAATAAAATTCTTCCTGGTGCAGTAGTGGTGCTCACTTAGCAGGAGACTCTCGCTTAGCACAATTCCAAACCCGAGAGGGATTTGGGCTTAGCAGGCTGACCCGCTGGGCCCAATTCACATGAATGGTCTAACAAAGAGGAAATTGCACTTAGCGCACAGATGGCGCTTAGCGAGAAGCAGTTGTGCACTTAGCGAGATGACTCGCTTAGCCCAATTCCAAAAGATGAAATTCCAGAGAATTTTTTGGGCTTAGCGCACAGAGCTCGCTCAGTGAGATCCTTTTATCCACTGAGTAGGGGTTGATGCGCTTAGCGCGAAAAGGGACTCGCTCAGTGCTTGAACAAAGATTCACTTAGCGCACAAGGCGCACTGAGCGAGTGGATGGCTGAAAAATTTTCTAAGTTATTTTTCCATCCACCGCTTAAAGAAGCTTAATCAACCCTATATAAAAATGCAAAACATTCTGATTATCATTCAACAAAATCACAAACAAGTATTCCCAAACTAAATGCAAAAGAGCATAAAATTAAAAAGGACTGGGTTGCCTCCCAGTAAGCGCTATTTTAAGGTCATTATCTTGATGCATCTTACCTCATAAATTTTGTAAGTAGAGAATGGTGGTTACCTTGTCAATGTTTCCACCATGGTACAACTCCAACCTTTGACCATTGACTACCCATGTTCTGTCTGGAGTTGATTAATGAGGGTCAAATAATTCCATAGCTCCATACGGCCTGACCTCTTTGATAGTAAATGGTCCTAACCATTTAGATTTGAGCTTGCCTAGAAATAGCTTCAGTCTAGAATTAAACATCAATACTTGTTGTCCTAGTAGGAACTCCTTCTTGAGAAACTTCATATCATGGTAGGCCTTCACTTTGTCCTTGTATAATCTGGCAGACTCATATTCATTCGATCTCATTTCCTCCAACTCCAACAGTTGTGTCTTTCTTTCTTCCCCTTGGTGCAGCCTCATCAAAATTCAAAAATTTCAAAGCCCAATATGCCTTATGCTCCAATTCCACCGGTAAATGACAAGATTTGCCGTAAACCATTTGAAACGGAGACAGGCCAACAGGAGTCTTGAAAGCAGTTCGATAGGCCCATAATGCATCATCCAACTTGCTTTCCTAGTCTTTCCTATTTGATGATATGGTTTTCTCCAAGATTTTCTTCAATTCTCTGTTGGAGACTTCCGTGCAAATATGTTCGTCTTCATGAATTTCACCACGGTTTCGACATCATTATTAGATCCAGCTATTGCTTTGACCCACTTAGACACATAATCCACAGCTACAAGAATATATTCATTGCCAAAGGATGAGGGAAGGGGACCTACAAAATCAATTTCCTAACAGTCAAACACTTCAACTTCCATTATATTCTACAGGGGCATGTTATTTTTTTTGGAAATTCCCCCCATTCTCTAACATTGATCACATTGTAAAGCATGTTGGTGAACATCTTTAAAGAGTGTTGGCCAAAAGAATCCTAATTCCAAGACCTTAGCTACTATTTGGCTAACTTCAAAGCAGCTAGAATTATTCCTAAAGATCTGACTTGGCAGCAAAGGAATACATTCCTTCATGATGCTCATCTTAAAATGTTGTCAGCACTCATCTTGAACAAATGTGGATCATCCCAATCAGAGAAATGAGCATCATGAAGGAATGTATTCCTTTGCTGCCAAGTCAGATCTTTAGGAATAATTCTAGCTGCTTTGAAGTTAGCCAAGTCAGCAAACCAAGGTCTCTCACTCATCATGAACAAGGATTCATCTGGTAGTTCATCTCTTATTCCCATCTCTTTCAAAGTCACCTCCTCGTTAACCAGTCATGATAAGTGGTCAGCTACTACATTCTCAAAGCCCTTCTTGTCCCGAATCACTAAATCAAACTCTTGAAGTAACAGAATCCATCTGATTAAATAAGGTTTGGAATCAGCTTTATTAAGCAAGTACTTGATTGTTGCGTGATCAGTGTAAACTATGACTTTTGATCCCACCAAGTATGATCTGAACTTCTCCAATGCATACACAATTTCCAACATTTCTTTTTCAGTGGTAGCATAATTGATCTGAGCATCATTCAACACCTTACTGGCATAGTAAATAGCATGGAAAACTCTGCCTTTTCTTTGACCCAACTTAGCACCAATTGCATAGTTACTTGCATCACACATTAGCTCAAATTCTTGACCCTAGTCTAATGTTGTAATCACAGGAGCGAATACTAGTCTGGTCTTGAGAATGCTAAATGCTTTCAAGCATTCTTCATCAAATATAAACACAACATCCTTGTTAAGCAAATTATTGAGTGGTTTAACGATCTTTGAGAAATCTTTGATAAATCGCCGATAGAACCCAACATGCCCTAGAAAGCTTCTTACCCCTTTAACATTCACTGGAAGGGGTAGTTTCTCTATCACATCAATGTTTGCTTTATCTACTTTTATCCCCTTCGCAGAAATCTTATGTCTTAGCACAATGCCTTCTTGCACAATAAAGTGACATTTCTCCCAGTTAAGCACCAAGCTGGTATCTTCACACCTTTTTAATACTCTCTCCAAATTAGATAGACAACATTCAAAAGAAGATCCAAAAACAAAGAAGTCATCCATAAACACTTCAATACACTTTTCCACCATATCTGAAAAAATTGCCATCATACATCTCTGAAACGTTGCAGGAGCATTACAAAGGCAAAAAGGCATTCGCCTATAAGAAAACACACCAAAAAGGCAAGTAAATGCAGTCTTCTCCTAATCATTAGGGTCTACAACAATTTGATTATAGCCAGAGTATCCATTTAAAAAGCAGTAAAATGATTGTCCTGCTAGCCGTTCAAGCGTTTGGTCCATGAAGGGAAGTGGGTAGTGGTCCGTTCTGGTGGCATCATTCATCCTTCGATAATCTATACATATCCTCCATCCAGTGGTAGTTCTTATTGGAATTAAATCATTCTTCTCATTTCTTACAACTGCCATGCCTCCTTTCTTTGGAACTACCTACACAGGACTAACCCAGGCACTATCTAAAATTGGATATATGAGGCCTGCTTCTAATAATTTTAGCACTTCCTTTCTCACCTCCTCCTTCATTACTGGATTCAGTCTTCTTTGTTGCTGTCTTATAGGTTTATAGTCAACTTCCGTGTTGATCTTGTGCATACAGTCAGAGGGGTTGATTCCTTTCAAGTCAGAAATATGCCACCCAATAGCTGCTTTATGTTTCTTCAAAATTTCCACCAGTTGAGCTTCCTCTTCCTTCTTTAAAGATTGACTGATAATCACCGGTTTGGTTTTATTTTCTCCTAAGAATACATACTTTAAATGCTCAGGAAGGGTCTTTAATTCTACTTTTTCTTCCTTTGCTGGTCTGTCTTTCTTTAACTCTTCAAAATCCATTTCTCCAAGGGAACTCTCTTGCTCACCTTCTAATTCCTTCAAAAAACTCTGTACTTCTTTTTCCTCTTCTGTTGTCAAACACTCCTGGGTATTAGTCAACACTTTTTCAAGTGGAGTTTGCAGAACCATGGCTTTAGCTACCATATCAACCTCTTGTTCCACCTTATCTAGCTTAAAACAGGTCTTATGGTCACTCAGATGCTTCATAGCATCAAATAAATCAAATGTAACTTTCTGATCATCAACACTCAACTCCAACTTACCTTTCCCCATATCTATTACACAACTGGCAGTTAGCATGAAAGAGCGCCCCAAGATCAAAGGGATTTTAGGGTTCTCTTCAATATCCATCACTACAAAATCAGCTGGGAAAGTAATCTGCTTCACCTTAACCAGAACATCTTCGATCACCCCATATGGACCTACTATAGAATGATCTACTAATTGAAGTGTCATCTTGGTTGGCATTATCTCTAACTCCCCAATTCTTTGGCACATGGAGAGTGGCATCAAGTTAATGCTGGCTCCAAAATCAATAAGAGCCTTACCCACGGAAACTGCACCAATAGAGCAAGGAATGGTGACGCTTCCAGGATCTTTGTGCTTTGGTGGAAGGATTTGTTGAATCACTGCATTATAATTTCCTTCCACAAAAATAGTGTCACTATGAATATACTTGCTCTTTCTAGTTAGCATATCCTTCAAGAATTTTGAGTAGAGTGGCATCTGTTGCAAGGCCTCCCCAAAGGGCATTGTAATCCCCAATTTCTTGAAGATATCAAGGAATTGAGCTAGATGTCACTCCCTGTCTTTCTTTGAGGGTACCAAAGGGTATGGCACCTCTTTCCCTTCACATGAAACTGCCTCTTTTTTCTTCTCACGAGCAAGCTCACTCTTACTCCTTTTCTCTTCTTCTTTTTTCTTCTTTTTTGCTTTTTTCTTTTTCTTTTTCTTCCTTCTCCCCTACATTTATTTCTTTCTTTCTTTTTATCAATTATTGGTTCCTCCTTCAGCTGGTCTTCTTCCTCTTCCTTCTCTTCTTCTTTCTCTTATTCAACAAGTTCATGGTTCTCATAAGCTAATCTCTCCTCATCCTCAGCAATGATGGCCCTCCTACCTCTGGTCATGACAGCCTTGCACTCTTCTTTAAGATTCTTTTCAGTATTGGCTCCAAAAGTACTTGAAAACTTGTCTGCCAACTGTTTGGCCAGCTGTGCCACCTGGATTTCAAGGTTTTTGATGGCCGACTCCGTGCTCTTATGATTCAATGTAGAAACCTGCATAAACTGAGCAAGGGTCGCCTCCAGCTTGGTGGTCCTTTCATAAAGGTTAGGCCCTTGTTGCTGAGGCCTATTAGATGGTCCATCCTGGTCTTTGTTGAATTGGTTCCCTAGGTGAGTCCTCCATTGTTCTTGCTGCTGTTGTAATTCTGACCATGTTGAAAACCTGAATATCCACCTGCATTAAAATTGGGTCTGGGTTGGTTCCCCATGTAGTTTACTTCTTGTGTTGCGTCATTAATGGGAATACAACAACCAGACTTGTGAGCTCCACCATAAATACTGCAACCTCCGACCTGCAAAACAGTAGAATGTGAAGGTTGACTAACAAGTAATTGGGTTGGCAACTTACTTAATGTCTCAGTTAAAGTCTCAAGCTGCTTGGACAGCAACTTGTTCTGTGCCAACACTTCTCTTGGTAGGAATATGTGTCCGATCACACAAGATAGCGTGATCACTTGCAGCCATGTTCTCAATCAATTCCATGGCCTCTTCTGGGATCTTCAATTTAATTTTCCCCCCAAGAGAAGCGTCAAGTAATTGCTTTGACTGTGGCCTTAACCCATCAATAAAGATATTAAGCTGAATCAGCTTGGAGAATCCATGAGTTGGAGTTTTCCGCAGCAAGCTACGGAGTCTTTCCAACACTTCACTCAATGACTCATCAGGGAATTAATGGAATGAAGAGATGGCAGCTTTTCCTTCTGCAGTTTTTGACTCAGGAAAATACTTCTTTAGAAATTTTTCAACAATTTCATCCCAAGTCTTCAAACTGTTTCCCTTGAATGAATGTAGCCATCTCTTGGCTTCTCCAAATAGTGAAAATGAAAACAAACTCAGCCTAACTGCGTCTTCCGGCACACCAGCAACCTTGACAGTATTGCATATCTCAATGTTTGTTGCCAGATCTGCATATGGGTCATCATTAGGTAGACCATGAAATAAATTGCTCTGCCTTAACTGAATCAAAGAATGAGGGTAAGTGATGTTATGTGCCTGAACCTCTAGCCGCGCTATGCTTTTAAAGAATTGCGGCACAGTAAAACTAGAATAGTCTTCAAGGGTGACTCTACGAGGTTGATCTTCACCCATTCCGTGTGCTTCAGATGCACCTATATCAGATTCCCTTGTTTGTTGGAAAATAGAAGCTGACTCAGATGAACGCGGTTCCTCTAAAATTGGCGATATTGTCCTGTCCTGCAAGATTTTTCTTCTCCTTTCTGTGTTGTTTCTTTTGCAAGTTGCTTCAATCTCCAAGTCTAATTCAACCAAATCACCTGAGCAGCGGTTAACCAATTAAAGAGAAAAAAAATTCTAAACTAACTAACTATTCACAAAAACAATGAATCAAAGAATAAAAAAGAATTAATACCTACAAACTGAACTAAACTTCCCAAATGGAAAGAAGTTCCCCGGCAACGACGCCAAAATACTTGTTCACACGTTCGGTAAGTGTACCGAGTCGTGCAAGTAATATTAAAATAGTAAGAAACCAAGTATCGAACTCAAGGAACTTGTTTCATTTAGTGAAGTATCATTTAATGAGCAGGCATTTGTATAAAGAATAGTAATTATAAATAAAAGCTATGGTGTTTTCTATTCTAATTTCTAACTACAAAATGTATGAGCCAGTGTATGTAAAACAGATAATTAAAAATGTTGGGTTCTCCTACTGAATTACTTGATGCAATTAAGGGTTTTTCTCTATTGAAAGGTGTTCATGTGTTCTATGCTGAGGGTAAAAACTCCAAACCACGATTCCTCGCATGAATGGACTAATCCTATTTAAGCCTCATTCTCAGATGTCACGTTGAACTTAGCCTAAATGGATTGCATTATGATTATAGCATAATAAAACTAAGTTACCATACTCCATATCCAGACATACGATAACCTAGCCTGTTCTATCCAGTTCTAAGGATGCAATACATTTTCCAATGCTAAAGCTCCTAACTTTACATACAAATGGGTGATCAAGCCACAAGCATGCAGAAATTAAGCACAGATAGAAACATTGAACACATAAAAACAACTTTAAATAGATAGTTTAAGAATTTACATCAAGGTCTCAGCAGAATTTCCCAACAAAGGGTTTAGCCTTCCATCACAAGGCAACACCTTTCACCAAGAAGAAGAGGGTTTTGAGAGAAAATTACAGATTACACAGTGGTGGGGATATCTCCTCCACCTCTAGAAACCTAGAAATTACTCATAAACCTAAGATCCTCTTGAAAGTTGAGGCTTTTGCTTCATTGCTCTATTTTTCGCACTCTTTGTGTGTCTCACTACGCCCTCCCTTTCTTTCTCCAACTTCAAATTTTAAAAAAAGGGCTTTCTGTCCTCAAAGGTGTGCTTAGCGCCATTTTTGCGCTAAGCGCGAGTAAGTGATCTTTGGCTTAGCGAGCCAAGCACGCTAAGCGCCAGAAGAGACAAACGACTCGCTGGGCAAGCTAATGGCGCACTGGGCGCGTGCATGCATGGCAGATTTCCTTCAAGAATCCTTTTACTCGCTAAACGAACTGATGTCTCGCTTAGCAAATGATACTCGCTAAGCGCATTAGCCTCGTTTAGCGAGACAACAACTGCTGCACCTTCCTAATTTTTCTCCTTTTTACCTGAAATTGAAGTGAAAATTGCATTAATTTCTATATGGAGAGTATCTACTGAACAAAGATTAAACTAAACAAAAAAATATTTACAATCCTACAAAAATAACCAAAAATTGGGGAAAAGACAAACATTTTCTAAAACTTTTCTATACAAAAGTTAGTCGATGACGACTAACAGTCATTTGCTCCTTTACTTTTCAAAGACTATCATAATCTTTTGTCTTGCGGAGACTATCAATGTCATCCGCCTTTACTTTTCAAAGACTATCATAGTCTTTTGTCTAGAAGAAACAATCAAGGTCATCTGCTCTTTTACTTTTCAAAGACTATCATAGTCTTTTGTCTTGCAGAGACTATCAATCTCATTCGCCTTTACTTTTCAAAGGCTATCATAGTCTATTGTCTTGCAAAGAATATCAAGGTCATCTACTCCTTTAATTTTCAAAGACTATCATAGTCTTTTGTCTTGTGGAGACTATCAATGTCATCCGCCTTTACTTTTCAAAGACTATCATAGTCCTTTGTCTTGCAAAAACAATCAAGGTCATCTGCTCCTTTACTTTTCAAAGACTATCATAGTCTTCTGTCTTGCAGAGACTATCAATGTCATCCGCCTTTACCTTTCAAAGACTATCATAGTCTTTTGTCTTGCAGAGACAATCAAGGTCATCTGCTCCTTTACTTTTCAAAGACTATCATAGTCTTTTTCCTTGCGAAGACTATCAATGTCATCTGCCTTTACTTTTCAAAGGCTATCATAGTCTTTTGTCTAGCAGAGACAACCAAGGTCATCTGCTGCTTTACTTTTCAAAGACTATCATAGTCTTTTGTCTTGCAGAGACTATCAATGTCATTCGCCTTTACTTTTCAAAGGCTACAATAGTCTATTGTCTTACAGAGACAATCAAGGTCATTTGCTCCTTTACTTTTCAAAAACGATCATAGTCTTTTGTCTTTTGGAGACTAACAATGTCATCCGCCTTTACTTTTCAAAGACTATCATAGTCATTTGTCTTGGAAAGACAATCAAGGTCATCTGCTCCTTTACTTTTCAAAGACTATCATAGTCTTCTGTATTGTGGAGACTATCAATGTCATCCACCTTTACTTTTCAAAGACTATCGTAGTCTTTTAGCTTGCAGAGACAATCAAGGTCATCTACTCCTTTACTTTTCAAAGACTATCATAGTCTTTTGCCTTGCGGAGACTATCAATTTCATCCGCCTTTACTTTTCAAAGGCTATCATAGTCTTTTGTCTAGCAGAGACAACCAAGGTTATCTGCTCCTTTACTTTTCAAAGACTATCATAGTCTTTTGTCTTGCGGAGACTATCAATGTCATTCATCTTTACTTTTCAAAGACTATCATAGTCTTTTGTCTTGCAGAGACTATCAATGTTATCCACCTTTACTTTTCAAAGACTATCGTTGTCTTTTGTCTTGCGGAGACTATCAATGTCATCCGCCTTTACTTTTCAAAGACTATCATAGTCTTTTGTCTTGCGGAGACTATCAATGTCATCCACCTTTACTTTTCAAATACTATCATTGTCTTGCAGAGACTATCAATGTCATCCGCCTGTACTTTTCAAAGACTGTCATTGTCTTTTGTCTTGCGGAGACTATCAATTGTAGAAGCAAAGCTTCATGGTGAATCAAAGGTGACTCTAAGGTGTTTTGATGATAACAGTGATGATAACAAAAGATGATGACAAAGGTGATGACAAAAAGCTCAAAGATCAATCAAAGAACAACTCAAGTGAATCAAAGATCAATCAAAGAACAACTCAAGTGAATCAAGAACAATTCAAGAGTTCAAGATAAGAATCAAGAAGAATTCAAGACTCGAGAAGAAAGTTGAGAGTCAAGAATCAAGATTCAAGGTTCAAGATCTCAAGAATCAAGATCAAGATTCAAGACTCAAGATTCAAGAATCAAGAGAAGGCTTAATCAAGATAAGTATGAAAAGTTTTTCTCAAAAATTGAGTAGCACATGATTTTTCTCAAAACATGTTTACCAAAGAAGTTTTACTCTCTGGTAATCGATTACCAGATTGTTGTAATCGATTACCAGTAGCAAAATTGTTTTAAAAAAGTTTTCAAATTGAATTTACAGCGTTCCAATTAATTTCAAAATGTTGTAATCGATTACAATGTTTTGGTAATCGATTACCAGTGCCTTTGAACATTGAAATTCAAATTCAAATGTGAAGAGTCACATCCTTTAACATAAAAGCTTTGTGTAATCGATTACACTTATTTCGTAATCGATTACCAGTGACTGTTTCTGATAAATCAAAAGATGTAACTCTTCAAAAAGGTTTTGACTTTTTGAAATTGGTTTTAAGTTTTTCTAAAAGTTATAACTCTTCTAAATGGTCTTCTTGGCCAGACATGAAGAGTCTATAAAAGCAAGGCTTTGATTTACTTTTCAATACACTTTTTACACTTATTCAATCAATCTTTTACAAGCCCTGAATCTCTTTTAACTTCTTCTTCTTCTTTGTACCAAAATCTTTCTGAAGTTTTCTGGTTTTCCAATCCTTGAAAACTTGTGCTATTCATCTTTTCATTCTCTTCTCCCTTTGCCAAAAAGAATTCGCCAAGGACTAACTGCCTGAATTCTTTTTGTGTCTCTCTTCTCCCTTTCCAAAAGAACAAAGGACTAACCGCCTGAATTCTTTTGTGTCTCCCTTCTCCCTTGTCAAAGAATTCAAAATGACACAGTCTGAGAATTCTTTTGATTCTTCCCATTCCCTTATACAAAAGTGTTCAAAGGACTAACCGCCTGAGAATTTTTTTGTATCCCCATTCACAAAGTATCAAAGGTTTAACAGCCTGAGATCTTTGTATTAACACATTGGAGGGTACATCCTTTGTGGTACAAGTAGAGGGTACATCTACTTGGGTTTGACTAAGAACAAGAGAGGGTACATCTCTTGTGGATCAGTTCTAGTGGAGGGTACATCCACCAGGTTCAAAGAGAACAAGGGAGGGTACATCCCTTGTGGATCTTTGCTTGTAAAAGGATTTTTACAAGGTTGAAAGAAATCGCAAGGATCGCAGGTCGCTTGGGGACTGGATGTAGGCAGGGTTGTTGCCGAACCAGTATAAAAACTCTTGTGTGTATGTTTCCTTCTTCCCTACTCTTTTACTTTCCGTTGTGCATTTAATTTCCACTTTTACTTTCTGTTAAGTTTCTCTTCTACTCCTCATTCTCTTAACAATTTAGTAAAAGCCTTAGAAGAGTAATTTTTAATTAGTAAAGGTTTAGGAATAATTAATTCAACCCCTCATTCTTAATTATTCTGAGGCCACTCGATCCAATATCAATGCCATCCGCCTTTACTTTTCAAAGACTATCATAGTCTTTTTACTTGCAGAGACAATCAGGGTCATTTTCTCCTTTTCTTTTCAAAGACTATCATAGCCTTTTGTCTTGCAGAGACTATGAATGTTATCCGCCTTTACTTTCAAAGACTATCATAGTCTTTTGTCTTGCAGAGACAATCAAGTCATTTGCTCCTTTACTTTTTGAACACTTCAATGTCTTTTGTCAAGACGGCAATGTCTTCATTTACATTTCAAAGACTTCAATGTCTTTCGTCAAGACCATCACAGTCTTCATTTACATTTCAGAAGAGGACAATGTGTTCAGTCATTTATACTTTCAAAAGACAACGATGTTTTCATTTACATTTGAGACTTCAATGTCTTCAGTCATTTATGCTTTCAAAAGACTACAATGTCTTCATTTACATTTCAAAGACTTTAATGTATTTTTTCTTTTATAGGACTCAATATCCTTGTTTGTGCTTCATAGGATTTGATGTCTTTTGTTTCCATGCTTTGAAAAAAAAGAGGAAAAAAAAAGAGAAAAAAAAGAAGAAAAAAGAAAGAAAAAGAAGAACTTCAATGTCCTCATGTTTTCTCGATTTCACTTCCTTGGTTGCCCGGTTGAATAGCAAGATCTCTCGAATGAAATTAGTGTCCTTATCTTTACTTCCCTTTTATTTCCAATAAAAAATAAGTAAAGAGGGGCAAATGTCATACCCTAATTTCGTCCGGGTATCATTTGCTAACATTGCTTGCCAAATTAAGCTACTTGACACCAGGTGTCATGCAATACGAACGATCATTCAATGTTTTGATCCAGGATTCAAAAATACCCAAAGGGGAGGGAAAATGGTCATTTTAAGGCTTTTTCTAAACCCTGGCTCGCCTAGGCCACCAAATAACTTCATGGTGAAGTAACCAGCTCACCTGGGCAAGCAAGGTTGGCGAGCTGTCATGATCCCAAATGCTTTGTTTTGCTATAAATAAGCGTGAAGAGGGGCTAAGAGGGAGGTGAAGAATTGGAGAGAAAGAAGAGAAAAGAAGAAGGAAGAAGAGAAAAAGAAGCTAAATCGCTACCGAATTGTGACCATAATCGTTCTTCGTTCGTTCTTCATTCTTCATCCAGTTAGTGTTTGTCTTTAAGGATTTGAACATAATTCATGGATGTTCGAACCCGGCAAGTGCACCGGATCGCACAAGTAGTACAAAACGGTAAGAACTGAGTATCGAACTCTTGGGGAACTTGTGTTACTTGGTAAAGCTATATTCAGTGAATAGGTGTCTTGATGCAATCCTACCCCCCAAGGGCATTGGATAGAAGACTCCAAGAAGATTGGGCCAAAGATGCAAGACAAGGCCCTAGGGTTCTCATGAGCCTTAGGGTAGATTTCGGGCCCATGGGCTAAGTATGAGCCCACTTATCTTTGTACATATTAGATTAAGGTTTCATTAACTTTGGTCCTTGCATTTAGGGCTCCATAATGTAGGTACGGTACCCTAGAAATATAGGATTTTTCAGCCCTTGTATTTTAGGGCACCTAGACTAATTTTTGGAAATAAATTTAATTGAATTGGTAGAAGCCCAACCCAATTAAATTTTAGAGGGGGAGGTCAGCATTTGCTTACTGCACCCCATTGCCACATCATATAGTCACACTTTGTGCATGTCCTTCATGCTTTACATGCCTCATGACACCTAAGCACACATAGTGGAGAATCTTGGAATTGATCTTGGATTAGTGGGCTGAACCATAACTAAAATTCACTAATCATAATTAGTGAAATTTTGGCTCCAAAGTTTGGCTCCACAAATTCAATTTCAAATTCAAGTGAAATTTGAATTTCCCTCTAATTTTGTGTGACACTTAGGCTATAAATAGAGGTCATGTGTGTGCATTTTTTCAACTTTGATCATTTGAATATTAAACTTCAGATTTCAGAGCTCATTTAGAGCACAAAATTTCGTGCTCTTCTCTCCCTCTCCCTTCACTCATCTCCTTCTTCCTCCAAGCTCTTATCCATGGCCTTCTATGGTGGTGAGCTTCTTCTAGACTCATCTTCTCCTTGAAGTGGCGTCTCCTCTCTCGCTCTTCCTTCTCCATTCTGCTGCCATTCATCTTCCAAGAAGCAAAGGAATCCATTGATGAAGAAGATCCTAGGCCTACAAGCTCCAATGGAGCTTACACCATGTCTAGTATGAAAGAGATGTGTCGACTATGCACAGGTATGTAAACTAACTATTAAGAATAAAATCACGTGAGTAATGATGTGTAAAGACAAGTAGACAATATGTTGGTCTTCCTATTAGGTGCCTGATGTTAAAAGGATATTCTCTACCTAACAATTCTCATGTGTTCTATGGTGTCTCCTGAAATGCTAAACCCCGATTCCTCATGATAGTCTAGCCTAATGCCGATCAAGCATCATCCTCAAATTCCTCTTGTTGGACTAAACTCGACAGAACCACATTAAGATAAACATAAAAATAGCTAGGTTATCGTACCCTGATCCCTCGTGATAATACGATAAACTTGCCCTGTCCTATCAAGTTCTATGAATCAGACTAGTTTCCACTGTTGAATGATCCTAACAAAGCATGCATCTACATGATCAAAGTAAAAGCACACTGAAATGACGTACTGATAGCACAGAGAACACATAAAACATCATTAAATAGATATACAGGTATTTACATCAAGTACCTACAAGGAAGAACCAATAGAGGATTTAGCTCTCCATAACTGGGAAGCTTCCTTTACAACAAAGAGAAGAGAAAAATGAAGGATTGAAGAAATACAAGCGGTGAGGATGTCTCCTCCACCTCTAGAACCTCATAATCACTCACAGACTCATCTCATGCTCTCAGGACGGCTTCCTCTTCAAGCTCTGGTCTCTGCAAATCTTCGCACAGCATGATCTCTCAAACTCTCTGGATTTAGACCCTTCTTTCTCTAAAATCTCTCACATGCAAAAGCTCTTCGAGAAAATGGCCAAAATCCCCTCCAAAATCTGATTTTAGGCTTAAATAGATGGCTTTGTTTGTGCTAGCACGCTTAGCGTGACTATGGACCGCTCAACGCAAATTAGTGGATTTCAGCTTAGTGTGTGCTTTTCTTGCTCAGCAGATGGTCTGAAGCAGTGCGCTTAGCGGGATGACCCTTCACTCAACGCACATGCACAACTCATCCTTCTTCCATATTCTTCCTCGCACTCAGCCGAGGAGTGTTGCGCTCAGCGGATGGCTCGCTAAGCCAGAAGATTGGCTTAGCGAGAGGATGCAAATCAGTACTTCACAAACTTGCCTAACTAACCTGAAATTGAGAGGAAATGATTATTAAACACACAAAATGTGAATACTAAGTATTTATTACCTATGTTTAACAAAAAGTAATTACAACACTACAAAATAACCATAAATTGGAGGAGTTTGATACAATTTACACAGGTTTTATACATAAAAGTTAGTCGTATTCATCGACTAACAACTCCCCTAAATTTATAGTTTTGCTTGTCCTCAAGCAAATAAAGAACGACTCACTAGTCCCCAAGTGACAAAAACATGCAGTGACTATGTACAAAGGTGTATGCAACAAAAGTTGTTGATTGCATGATAAAAGAATGAAGCAAAATGCCCTCATCACTTGTCTTTCACAAAGCATGCAGTTATTCAAAGAGAAGAATAAAATGTAACCTGTACAATTAGATGAAGTTAGGCATAAGACAGATATCAAGGAAAGCAACTTAAACCACAGTCTCACGGCTTCTGTTTCACTCAAGCATAAGTGTTTAAGCTATTCATCAATAACAACTAGCAAGAGGTCCAATCTTTGAACTTCATCTCATGTCATCAAGTCAGAAATGCATAAATAGAATCAGAAGGACTTTCATAGGCTTGTAGTGAGTCTTGGCTACAAAAATAATTGGTTTTTCTAGGATTCAAAGTCTTAGATTCTAAGAGAGCACAAATCCTAGACTTATCCAAATTTTTCTTTTCAATACAATTAGCTTACTCACTAGCCTTTCACTTTAATTTGCATTTGACCTTATTACATAGCACACATTTTCTTTGATTGCTTTTTTCTTTTTCTTTTTTTAACACAAGTTATTTGTTATGTGTGCTGATGCTTTACCTTTTACTTTACTTCCCAATCAACTCCCCCAAATTTGGGGTAATTTGCCTTGAACTATCTGCTCTCCTAGAATCTAAACAAGGAATCTGGAGATAATCATTTAAGTTCAGGGTTCAATTTTGAAAATCTAATTTAGCTTAAAAAGGGTGCAAAGGATACAATTATAATTCAAGGTAAGCTTTTTAGTCAACTGGCTTGTGTATACACAATCATGGCCTTCATCATGTCCTCATTCATACATTTCATTCTAAAATTCAGAGATTGATGCAAAGATTATTACTCAAGCTAGTCGTTCACTTATAGTTTAAGATCACACTCTCACCGGTTATGGTTCAAGCTTTTCTTTCTCAATCAACCAGTCTATTGCCTAACAATTCTAATTGCAAGTTCACATTCTTGTTCTTTCTTTGTCTAACATACATATTTTCTCAAACTCATGAAAAGAAACACAAACTCCATCACAATCATGCATTCAATCCAAAATCAATTCATAACACCAATTTTCACAAAAAGACAAAAATGTTCCACTACTTAATCATCCAAGTCAAGTTAAACTATTCCATATGCTTCAAAACAAGCATACTAGCTATCCACCAAAAACATAAGTGTATATAAACATCAACAAAAATAACTAATAACTGAACTGAAATATAATAATTATAATAACAATCCAAAAAACATCATTAGGAATTTAGAATTCCTGTAACTGGTCTTGAGTGTCCTGTATTTGAACATCCTCCTCATCTGTCAGATGAAGTACTGGAGTAGCTGAAGGAGAAGTGTTCATAGTCAGAACTGGGGTGTTCGGGTCCTCTGGTATCTCAAGTATAGGAGTGGAGGGGTCTGCTGCATGCTGAGCTGAGGATAGGTCCACCACTAGTGTGGGTGGATCTGATGTGACCTCTTAGGAGTAGTAGCAACTTCCTGTCTAACCTGTGTCTCACTTGCCTCCTCCTCTACAATGAATGGCTCTGGAATGGTGGCCTCAGATGACGCCTACTCTACATGTTGTGGTACCTAGGCTGTGGGACCTTCATCTTCCCTATGAAGAGAAGGTTGGGCCCCAAGCCAGGCTACCCTCTCCAGAAACTACTCAATAGATGGAATGGATCCTGGAGGAGCCATCACCTGTAAACTCTGAAGTAAAATGATTTGTCCCTGATGAATGCTCTGAAGCATGGTTGCAAAGCGCTAAGAATCAATCTGAACTGGGATTGAAGGAGCTGCTGGAGTAGGAGCTGCAGATGTGGAAGGAAGATCAGCTGGCCTCGCCCTCGCCCTCCTAGCCCCTCGGATAGAAACTGTCAGATCCATTAAGATTCCAACAGTTCTTCCTGATGTAGGCCAAGTTAATGACCAGGCTCAGGCGATCAAAAGTGAGGAAACCCAAGTCTAGAAGAGTTAGACTGGGATATAGAAGTCATCTGGCCAGAAATGAGAGCTCCTATGTCCATATCCATGTGAGAGACTAGGCCAAAGATCAGCCTAGCTCTGTCCATTGTCAGGTCAGATGTGAGAGATGTGGGGGCCAGTGATGTGTCATTATTTTCTCATATTTCTTAACCTTTTTTGTCACCAATTTAATTACTGATTAACTCTAATTGTCAAATTTATTATTCAGTTTTATCAATTGGGCTCACTTGAGTAATTTGGTGTTTTTAATTCAATTTTAAGATAATTATAAGCAATTGGGCTAAGCCAGATTGGACTTGAAGAGAGAAAATAATTTTATTAGATTTCGTCTAATTTCATTTTATTGCGTTCAGTTTTTATTTAGTATTTTTATTTCGTTTTAGGCCAAAAATAATGTAATCAGACCCAGTGACTTTGAGTGACCCTTATAAATAGCAGCTTTGGGATTCATGTGGAGGGGATTCTGTGATAATACCATTCTATCATTCAGGAGTTTTAGGGTTTTACGTTTGGAGCTTTGTATTACTGTTCATGTGAATGCAATTTCGTTTTTCTGTTCCTTCTTCTGCCTTTAGCTTCATTTTCGTTTCTGCCTTTAGCTTCATTTACGTTTCTGCTTCTAGTTTCATTTACGTTTTCTGCTTTTGTTGGACTTATGGAAGGCTAAATTTCTAGTGTTTTTTCCCTCTGAGGATGAAGCATAACTCTCTTTGAGGTTATGTTTTTAATATTGCTCTCCTATCGGTTTTCCCTTCACCAATTAACCCACATGCGTTGTGTTAATCTGTGCACGCGTCGTGTTCGATTAATTACCTCTGTGCTTAAATTACGTTCGTGCTTAATGAACAACGGGTTAATTGGTGTATGTGTTGCTTAATCACATACTGACAACCCTAAATTGATTTTCGCTTAGTAAATTAAATTAGGGTTGGATTAAGTGGTTAACTGCCAGGGGTGAAATCCTCATAACCTAGGATAAGAGAATGGCTTCTAAATCAGAGGAAACAACACGTTTTAAATACTATTAATTTCGTATTCCAATCTGCTTGTTCTTAATTTCACAAAACAAACACCCCCCCCCCCCAATTGTTATATGATGGAAGCTTGCTTGTGGGGCTTCTATGGAGGCTGGATCTTTGAGCTTCAATGAGGTCCTTTAATGGTGATTTTCCACCATGGAGATGCAGCGGAAGACAAAGCAGAAGAGGTGAGAGGAGGCGCCATCCACTAGGGAATAAGCCATGGAAGAAGGAGCTTCACCACCAAGATGAGCCTTGGATAAGAAGCTTGGAAGGATGCTTCAATGGAGGAAAAGAAAGAGGGAGAGAAAGAGAGAGGGGGGACCACGAAATTGAAGGAATAAAAGAGGGAGAGAAGTGGAACTTTGAAGTGTGTCTCACAAAACTCTCATTCATCAAAGTTAGAACAAGTGTTACACATGTTTCTATTTATAGACTAGGTAGCTTCCTTGAGAAGCTTTCTTGAGAAAACTTCCTTGAGAAGCTTCTTTGAGAAAACTTCCTTGAGAAGCTAGAGCTTAGCTACACACACCCTTCTAATAACTAAGCTCACCTCCTTGAGAAGCTTCCTTGAAAAGATTCCTAAAAAAGCTAGAGCTTAGCTACACACACCTCTCTAATAGCTAAGCTCACCTCCTTGAGATGAGAAGCTAGAACTTAGCTACACACCCCCTATAATAGCTAAGCTCACCCCCATGAAAAAATACATGACAATACAAAAAAAATGTCCCTACTACAAAGACTACTCAAAATGCCTCGAAATACAAGGCTAAAACCCTATACTACTAGAATGGCCAAAATACAAGGCCTAAACGAAGGAAAAAAACCTATTCTAATATTTACAAAGATAAGCGGACTCATACTTAGCCCATGGGCTCAAAATCTACCCTAAGGCTCATGAGAACCCTAGGGCCTTCCCTTGGATCTCTGGCCCAATCTACTTGGATTCTTCTATCCAATGCCCTTGCGGGGTAGGATTGCATCATTATTGTTATAACAAAGCATATTATGAACATTTGGTCAGTCATTGCTCGTTGGGAAATGACCTAGGATCAATTCCTAGTTACTGCATTTTAATGTTTATTTGATTTGGGTACAGCCTCGATCAAATTTGGTGCCGTTGCCGGGGAGCAGTGGTCCAAAAGTTCATAATAGCTAGTGATTTGTGCTTTGTGTTTAGTTGTTTTACGATTAATTCTTTTGTTAGTGTGTTGTGTTAGTGCGTTGTTCTGTTTTATTTGATGTTCTGTTTTGCAATTTAGTAGTACCCCTTGTTCAGCGCTTCCCCTATTTCAGTTTTATGTTTTGCTGAGAATAATGCTTAGTGACGGAATTAGAGACTGATTATGTGTTACTGTTCACACAGCATTACATTAGTGACTGAATTAGTGACTGTTGTTGACAATTTAATTGGTGATTTTTGTTTTGATAGTTAGGGTTGTTATTTTTGGCTGAATTTTGGTGTGGTAGGTTCTTTTAACTCATATTTTGTGTGAAAAATACCAGGAACACTTGGTGTGCCCAGATTTGAGAGATTCAAAAAAAAATTGAGAACTTGTGTTTAGCAAAACTTCAAACGACCATAACTTTTTCTCCATGTATCAGAATGACTATTATTATATATGTATTTAGGGTAGAAAAAAATTTCCCATACCGTGGCAGCCAGCTGTAGGAGGTCTCTAACTATCCAAAATCGCCTGTTTACTAGTTTTTTTTTTTATTATTTTTCAAGTTTTATTGTTTTATTTTTCTAAACTTTCCTTAGGTAGTTTCCATAGTTAGACTTTGAATTTTTGTCTGAAAATTTTTGTGCTATCTTTTCATGATTTTAGGGTGTTGCTCACAAAATTTCAATTCATTTGGATATCATTTGATGGTAGCTGTAGTTCAAACCTACATTGTTACTTGCATAAGAAGGCAACTAGTTGTGCATGCTGAATGTAGTGTGTGACTAGAGGCAATCCATCTGACTTACAACCCTTTGATCCTGAAATAGATAGAACATTTCATAGATTAGTTAGGCATAGTGTGCATCCTACTCTCCCTGAACATTTTGTGCCTTTTGAACATCCTGAGCATTCTGTTACTAGTGAGTCTGTGCATTCTGTGGTTGGTGATTTTGAACATCCTGATTTTGAGCATTCTGATTTTGCGCATTCTAAAAATATGGCTCAACCTCCACCTCGTGAGAGGACTCTAAGGGAAATGGCTGCACCTGATTTCACTTATGAAAGCTTATGCATTCAATACCCTGATGAGGATGTCCCAAGTTTCATGGTCTTGCAAGTGAAGACCCTCATAAACATCTGAAAGAATTCCATATTGTCTGCTCTACCATGAAACCTCCAGATGTCCAAGAAGATCACATCTTTCTTAAGGCCTTTCCTCATTCTTTAGAGGGAGTGGCAAAGGACTGGCTATATTACCTTGCTCTGAGGTCCATCACGAGCTGGGATGACCTCAAGAGAGTATTCTTAGAAAAAAATTTCCCTGCTTCCAGGACCACGACCATCAGAAAGGATATTTCAGGCATTAGACAACTCAGTGGGGAGAGCCTTTATGAATACTGGGAGAGATTTAAAAAACTATGCGCCAGTTGCCCTCACCACCAAATTTCTGAGCAACTTCTTCTCCAATATTTTTATGAAGGACTCAGTAACATGGAGAGAAGTATGATTGATGCTGCCAGTGGTGGAGCCCTTGGAGACATGACCCCTGCTGAAGCCAGGAATTTAATTGAGAAGATGGCTTCCAACTCCCAACAATTTAGTGCCAGAAATGATGTTATTGTCATTAGAGGAGTGCATGAAGTAACCACGAATTCATCTTCATCAGCTGAAACTAAGAAGCTTGAAGGTAAACTAGATGCCTTGGTTAACCTGGTAACCCAGCTGGCCTTGAATCAGAAATCTGTACCTATAGCAAGAGTCTATGGTTTATGCTCCTCTGTCGACCACCATACAGACCTTTGCCCTTCTATGCAGCAACCTGGAGCAATTGAGCAGCCTAAAGCTTATGCTGCAAACATTTACAATAGACCTCCTCAACCTCAGCAGCTAAATCAATCACAACAGAAAAATTATGACCTCTCCAGCAACAAATACAATCTCGAATGGAGGAATCACCCTAATCTCAGATGGTCTAGCCCTCAACAACAACAACAACAGGAGCCTGCTCCTTCCTTCCAAAATGTTGATGGTCCAAGTAGACCATACGTTCCTCCTCCAATACAACAGCAGCAATAGCCCCAGAAACAGCAAACAGTTGAGGCCCCTCTGCAACCTTCCCTTGAAGAACTTGTGAGGAAAATGACTATGCAAAACATGCAGTTTCAACAAGAGACCAGAGCCTCCATTCAGAGTTTAACTAATCAGATGGGACAATTGGCTACACAATTAAATCAACAACAGTCCCATAATTCTGACAGATTACCTTCTCAATCTTTCCAGAATCCTAAATATGTGAGTGCCATTACATTGAGGTCGGGAAAGCAGTATCAAGGACCTAAACCAGTAGCATCTTCCTCATCCGCAAATGAACCTGCCAAACTTCACTCTACTCCAGAAAAAGATGATGACAAAAATTTAAAGAGTAAGTTGCCTAAAAATTTCTGTGCCGGTGAATCTTCTATTGGTAATTCTGACTTGCAGCAGCATATCCCTCTCCCATTCCCTCCAAGAGCAATTTCCAACAAAAAAATGGAAGAGGCAGAGAAGGAGATCTTGGAAACATTTAGAAGAGTAAAGGTAAACATACCTCTACTGGATGCAATAAAGCAAATTCCAAAATATGCTAAATTCTTGAAAGAGTTGTGCACTCATAGGCGGAAGCTTAAAGGAAGTGAAAGAATTAGCATGGGCAGAAATGTCTCCGCATTGATTGGTAAATCTGTTCCCCAAATCCCTGAAAAATGTAAGGATCCAGGTACATTCTGCATATCTTGTATTATAGGGAACAGTAAGTTTGACAATGCCATGCTAGATTTAGGAGCTTCTGTTAGTGTTATGCCTCTATCTATTTTTAATTCTCTATCTCTAGGTCCTTTGCAGTCAACTGATGTGGTGATTCATTTAGCTAATAAAAGTGTTGCCTATCCTACTGGTTTCATAGAGGATGTCTTAGTTAGAGTTGGTGAACTGATTTTCCCTGTTGATTTTTATATTTTGAATATGGAGGAGGGATTTTCTCAAGGGTCAGTTCCCATCATTCTAGGCAGACCTTTTATGAAAACTGCTAGAACTAAGATAGATGTATATGCAGGCACACTATCTATGGAGTTTGGTGATATAACTGTTCATTTTAATATTGTCGATGCTATGAAACACCCATCTGAAGATCTTTCTGTATTTTGTGCTGAAATAATTGACCATATTGTTGATGAATACATGATTGATCTTCATTCTAATCTGCATGTCTGTCACTCTTCATGCATTGAATCTGAATTTGTATTTGATCATATGTATGAATTTGATGCTGAGAGTGAATCTGAATTTGATATTGATTACATGTCTGGTGATGTTTTACCTCTTGAGATTGATTTTCTAGAGTCTGATAGAACTAACCATGCTTCAGGAAGTTCATATACCTCTGACTTTCTTTATGAGGTACAGGCTAAGAAACCATCTCTTTCTACCACTATCCAGCCGCCCACACCAGAGTTGAAGCCTCTGCCATCAAATTTAAAATATGCTTACTTGGATGATAGCAAAATTTTTCCAGTAATTATATCTGCCTCCCTTGTTGATGAGTAAGAGAAGAAGCTGTTATCAATTCTCAAGAAGCATAAGAAGGCTGTAGGCTGGACCCTGGCGGACATTCTTGGTATTAGCCCATCCACATGTATGCATCGGATAAATTTAGAGGATGGGGCTAAACCAGTAAGACAACCACAGAGAATACTCAACCCGATGATTCTTGATGTAGTGAAGAAGGAGGTAACCAAGCTTTTGCAAGCTAGAATCATTTATCCTATCTCTGACAGCCAATGGGTGAGTCCCGTCCAGGTAGTCCCGAAGAAAACCGGTCTCACCGTGATAAAAAATGAGAAGGAGGAGCTGATTCTTACTCGAGTGCAGAACAGTTGGAGAGTCCGCATCGACTATAGGAGGCTGAACCAGGTTACCAAAAAGGACCATTTTCCCCTGCCATTCATTGACCAGATGCTTGAACGCTTGGTAGGTAAATCTCACTACTGTTTCCTTGATGGTTTTTCTGGTTATATGCAAATCACTATTGCTTCTGAGGATCAGAAAAGACCATATTCACCTGCCCCTTCAGCACTTTTGCCAATTGGAGGATGCCTTTCAGCCTGTGCAATGCCCCTGGTACCTTCCAGCGGTGCATGATCAGTATTTTCAGTGATTTTTTAGAAAATTGCATAGAGGTGTTTATGGATGATTTCACTGTATACAGATCCTCTTTTGATGTTTGTCTGGATAGTCTGGAAAAGGTTTTCAATAGATGCATTGAAACCAACCTTGTTCTAAATTTTGAAAAATGTCATTTTATGGTTGAGCAAGGTATAGTTTTAGGCCACATTATTTCCAATAAGGGCATTGAAGTAGATCCTGCAAAAATTTCTGTTATTTCACAATTGCCTTACCCCTCTTGCGTGCGAGAGGTGCGATCTTTTCTTGGTCATGTAGGATTCTACAGGCGCTTTATCAGAGATTTTAGCAAAGTAGCCCTTCCACTATCCAACTTGTTGCAAAAGGAGGTGGAATTTGACTTTAATGATAAATGCAAAGAGGCTTTTGATTGCCTCAAAAGAGCACTGACTACCACCCCCATCATCCAGGCACCCGACTGGACAGCCCCTTTTGAGCTTATGTGTGATGCATCAAATTATGCATTGGGGGTTGTCCTTGCTCAGAAAATTGATAAATTGCCTAGGGTGATATATTATGCTTCTAGGACTTTAGATGTTGCCCAAGCGAATTATACTACTACTGAGAAAGAGCTACTAGCCATAGTTTTTGCTCATGAAAAATTTCGTTCTTATTTGCTTGGTAATCACATTATTGTTTATACTGACCATGCAGATCTAAAGTAGTTGTTGAAGAAGGCTGATTCAAAGCCTAGGTTGATCCGATGGATGCTCTGGCTCCAAGAGTTTGACTTGGAGATCCGTGATAGGAGCGGAGCACAAAATTTAGTTGCTAATCATTTGAGTCGGATCAAACGTGTGTCTGATGAGGACTCACCCATTCGAGATGATTTCCCGGATGATCATTTGTATATATTGTACAGTATTTATGATTCTTTTTCTACTCCTTGGTTCGCTAACATTGTAAATTATTTAGTTGCTTCTGTTTTTCCTCCCTTAGCATCTAAGGCTCAAAAAGATAAAATTAAAAGTGATGCTAAGCATTTTATTTGGGATGACCCCTACTTGTGGAAATTGTGTAGTGATTAGGTCATTAGATGATACATTCCAGATCATGAGACTGACTCAATCCTGCAGTTCTATCATTCTTCCGCACCGGGAGGTCATCTGGGTGTTCAAAGGACAGGTCGCAAAGTTCTTGACCGTGGCTTTTATTGGCCCACCATCTTTAAAGATGTGTGGAAGACTTGTAGCACTTGTGAGCAGTGTCAGAGAGCAGGAAGTGCACTTACATGGCGACAAAAAATGCCTCAGCAACCCATGCTATTATGTGAGGTGTTTGATGTCTAGGGCATAGATTCCATGGGCCCTTTTCCTGTCTCTTTTGGTTATGTTTATATTTTCCTTGCAGTTGATTATGTTTCAAAATGGGTGAAAGCCAAGCCCACTAGAACTAATGATGCTAAGGTTGTTGTAGATTTTGTCAGATCTAATCAATTTTGCAGGTTTGGAGTACCTAAAGCAATTGTTAGTGATCAAGGAACCCATTTTTGCAACAAATCAATGCATGCCTTGCTTAAAAAGTACGGGGTTGTACACAGGGTATCCACACCATACCACCCCCAAACCAATGGACAGGCAGAAATTTCTAACAGAGAGATCAAGAGAATTTTAGAGAAGATTGTGCAGCCAAGTAGGAAAGATTGGAGTACCAGGCTTGATGATGCTCTTTGGGCACATAGGACTGCCTACAAAGCACCCATAGGAATGTCTCCTTATCAGGTTGTCTTTGGGAAGGCATGTCATCTTCCAGTGGAGATTGAGCACAAAACATGCTGGGCAGTGAAGACCTGCAACTTCTCTATGGATCAAGCTGGTGAGGAAAGAAAGTTGCAACTGAGTGAGTTAGATGAGATCCGCCTAGAAGCGTATGAGAATGCCAAGTTCTACAAAGAAAAGACCAAGAAGTTCCATGATAGCATGATAATTAAGAAGGACTTCATAGTTGGGCAAAACGTGTTATTGTATAATTCTAGGCTTGGACTCATGAGTGGTAAGTTGAGGTCTAAGTGGATTGGTCCTTTTGTTGTTACTAATGTTTTTCCTTATGGTACAGTTGAGATCAAAAGTGACTCCACAAACAAGAGCTTCAAGGTCAATGGACACCAACTTAAGCCATTCCTCACAAACCCTTCTTTAGTGGACGCAGTGGTGGAAGAGACTTCCTTACTCCACCCTACTTTTCCTCCACCATGACTTACGGAGTTCTTCTTTTTTTGTCTCCTTCTTTACTTTTGACGCACTTGTCCAATTTTATTGATTGATCTGATTGCTTTGAATCTTGTGATAGTGCCACATTGAGGACAATGTGTTGTTTAAGTGCGAGGGGGGGGGGAGGTTGTTCTTTGTTTGAGTTTTGTTTTTCTAGGTTAAATTTGTGTTAAAATTGTTATGTTGGGTTTTACGTTTTGTGTACAACATTGCATGTTTCTCTTTGAATTTTGGGTTATGTACAGTAAATGGGTAATTGTTTTCAAAATAGGAGTTTCTTGGCATTTTGTGAATTGAAATCCTTGCCTTCTCTACATGTCAAGTTAGTTATGAACGGTCAAATTGAAAGTGATAAATTCACCATTGGTGAGATTTTGAGCCATCATTGTTTATTTTATTTGGTGTGCTTTACCCCATTGATTACTTGCACAATAGCCTTGGCTTGATTCTTGTTGATACTTCTTGGTTCACATGCATGTTGGGAGATGATTTAGGCATTTTATTCTTATAAGCCTCTAGCCAAATGAGCCTACCTTGAATTAATTCCTTTGATAGCCCTTTTGAGCCTTGTTTCCCTTTCCTTGTTTTGAAGCTCACTACAAGCCTTAAGTGAAAAACCATGATATCACCTTACCCTTAAGGAATTTTGGAGCTTTGAAATTGTTTTGGGAATAAGTGTGGGGGGGGGGGGGTATGTTTCATTGGAAGATATGATTTTTGGCCATGCTTAATGTTTTATTTTGGCCATGCTTGATTTATATATATATTGCCTAGTTCTTGCATTAAAAATTCAAAATACTTTCAACTGCTGCAAATTCGTACTGTTAAAAAGAAAAAGAAGAAGAAGAAGAAGTGAAGCTGAATAAATGAGGTCTTGTTTTGAGGACTTGATTTGGATTGAAGCCTTGGTTGATTTTGTTGATATTAGAGGGTTTGGGTTTACTACTTGTGCTTCATTTCCACTTATTCCCCATCGCTCCTCTATTCATGTAGGGTTTTAGCTACTTATCCCATACTTCCCTCTACCTTGTCCTTGGCCCCATTACAAGCTTTAAAGACCTTTTGATCCTCATGTGTATGCGTTTGTCAAGTTTTTTTTGTCAATTTTAGAATTTTTCCAAGTCTATGTGGTGTTTGTTTTCAATGGTGTTTTGAGAGTAAACAGTAGCCTAGACACTTGAGAGATAGAGTGAATATCTTGTGAGGCTATATCACTTATATTTGAGCTGATTGACTACCTGACCATGTTTGAGATGCTTGGATGATTTTCATAACTATCTTGATTCTTTAATTCATTACACATTGGATATTACCTATTCCTTTCATTCCCTGAGACTCAGTGAGAAATATGTAATTGCTTTGGAGTTTGTTTATCTCTCTTTAATGTCTCTAGATTTGTCTTTGCTTTGTTTTTAATTTTGCCCAGGAGTGCAAAAAGCTAAGTGTGGGGGATTTTTATGTGTCATTATTTTCTCCTATTTCTTAACCTTTTTTGTCACCAATTTAATTACTGATTAACTCTAATTGTCAAATTTATTGTTCAGTTTTATCAATTGGTCCCACTTGACTAATTTGGTGTTCTTAATTCAATTTGAGGATAATTATAAGCAATTGGGCTGAGCCAGATTGGACTTGAAGAGAGAAAAAAATTTTATTAGATTTTGTCTAATTTCATTTTATTGCGTTCAGTTTTTATTTAGTATTTTTATTTCGTTTTATGCCAAAAATAATGTAATCAGGCCTAGTGACTTTGAGTGACCCTTATAAATAGCAGCCTTGGGATTCGTGTGGAGGGGATTCTGTGATTCTACTATTCTATTATTCATAAGTTTTAGGGTTTTACGTTTGGAGCTTTGTATTATTGTTCACGTGAATGCAATTTCATTTTTTGTTTCTTCTTCTGCCTTTAGCTTCATTTTCGTTTTTGCCTGTAGCTTCATTTTCGTTTCTGCCTTTAGCTTCATTTACGTTTCTGCTTCTAGTTTCATTTATGTTTTCTGCTTTTGTTGAACTTAGGGAAGGCTAAATTTCTAGTGTTGTTTCCCTCTAAGGATGAAGAGTAACTCTCTTTGAGGTTCTATTTTTAATGTTGCTCTCCTATCGGTTTTCCCTTCACCAATTAACCCACATGTGTTCTGTTAATCCTTGCACGCTTCGTGTTTGATTAATTACCTCTGTGCTTAAATTACATTCGTGCTTAATGAACAACGGGTTAATTGGTGTATGTGTTGCTTAATCACATATTGACAACCATAAATTGATTTTCGCTTAGTAAATTAAATTAGGGTTGGATTAAGTGGTTAACTGCCAGGGGTGAAATCCTCATAACCTAGGATAAGAGAATGGCATCTGAATCAGAGGAAACAACACGTTTTTAATATTATTAATTTCCTATTTCAATCTGCTTGTTCTTAATTTCACAAAACAAACACCCCCCCAATTGTTACTGTTATAACAAAGCATATTATGAACATTTGGTCAGTCATTGCTCGTTGGGAAACGACCTAGGATCACTTCCTAGTTACTACATTTTAATGTTTATTTGATTCGGGTACGGCCTTGATCAGCCAGGTTGGAGTATGAGAGAACACTCCACACCTGGGCTAAAGTTGTCAAATCCTTCCTCAGGATCCTCCCAAGATGGCCCTCAACGTTCAAGATGAACCCTCGGCCTGGTATGCATAGGGCAACCTCAATCTCCCTAGGATCTAAAGGCAGTCTGCAGTATCTGGAGTATGTGGGCAACGTCTCACCCTCTGCCAACACCACAGGTGTCTCTAGGAATGTGTTGAGGCTGTCAGCATTGATCTTCACTAGATGGCCTCTAACCCTGGATTGCTTTGGTGAAGGACCTTCAAAGTTGTATAGGTTTGCATAGAACTCTTTCACCAAAGCCACATCTATGCTCCCATCAACCAAATTGGTGAGGTGTTTATGGAGATTACGCCTCTCCAACTTAGTCTTAAAATCATCAAACTCAATGTGGTAGAGCTTCACCTTCCTCTCTGGCAAGATGTTTCTGCCTAATACATTATCCGTGTACCAGTTCCATGCATCTAAGAAGTGAAATCTCCTTGTATCATATTGAGTTGTGGGTCTTGAACTGATACTCTTGTGTTTCCTAGAGGCCATTTTCAAATAAAGGGACCAAACAGTTATCAGGACACAAGTTATTCAAATTCAAAAACTGAAAAAGGCATTGGTGGCTTAGCGAGACATGGTCCGCTTAGCTTGCCTTCACAAAATACACACTACCGCTTAGCGACACGTAGGGCCACTTAGCGGATATTGCAGAAAATTATGCTTCTACATAATCGGCTTAGCTGGCATCTGCCCACTAAGCCTAATGATTGCCGCAACAGATGTGCGCTAAGCTCAGCAAGGTTGCACTTAGCGGCACCATGAAATTCAGAAAATTCACTAAGTATATGGGCTTAGTGAGCAAGGCTCGCTTAGCCCAATGGTTGCCGCAAAGAAATGAGCTTAGCCGAGATAGGCTCAGCTTAGCGTGTGGCTTTCAACAAAAAAAATTGACTAAGTTACCTGGGCTTAGCGATTCAGCCTCGCTTAGCCATAGGCATTTCAGCAAGAGGATGACTGTTCATCCTCAAAAGATGAACTCGCTTAGCGCGATAGTCGCGCTTAGCGAGTTCATCGCGTTTTCCAGAAAAAACACAAAAAATGAACTTCATTTTCTTCTCCTTTTGAGCCTCTAAAAGGAATTATCAAACATGCAAGATAATCAAAAATATCTACACAGCAAAACCATATATAAAGTCCTAATTTTTACCTAATCCAATATCATGAAAACCCTAAAGATTGAAAGCTAAAATCAATGGTTTCCTACCCTAAGGTTCAACAAAATAAAAGAATAAAGGGGGTAAGGAACTTACTTGTTGATGCAATCCTCCCTAGGAAGGGACCAATCACTAGAGCCATGAGCAAGAGGCTCCAAGAGGATTGGGCTAGAGCTGCTGAAGAAGGCCCTAGGGTTCTCATGAACCTCAGGGTAGATTTCTGAGCCCATGGGCCAAGGTTGGGTCCAATTATCTTTGTACATATTAGACTAGGATGTCATTATATTTGGTCCTTGTATTTAGGGCTCCATAATGTAGGTAGGGTACCCTAGAAATATAGGATTTTTCAGCCCTTATATTTTAAGGCACCTAGACTAGTTTTTGTACTAGGGGTAGTTTTGTAATTTCACATGCACTAGGTGAATATTTGATGTGTGTGGTTGGAAATAAGTTGAATTGAATTGGTAGAAGCCCAATCCAATTAAATTTTAGAGGGGGAGGTGAGCATTTTCTTACTACACCCCATTGCCACATCATATAGTCACACTTTGTGCATGTCCTTCATGCTTTACATGCCTCATGACACCTTAGCACACTTAGTGGAGAATCTTGAAATTGATCTTGGATTAGTTGGCTGAACCATAACTAAAATTCACTAATCATAATTAGTGAAATTTTGGCTCCAATGTTTGGCTCCACAAAGTCAAGTTTGGCTCCATTGGAGCTTGTAGGCCTAGGATCTTGGAAGATGAATGGCAGTGGAATGGAAAAGAAATAGAGAGAGAGGAGACGCCACTTCAAGGAGAAGATGAGTCTAGAAGAAGCTCACCACCATAGGAAGCCATGGATAAGAGCTTGGAGGAAGAAGGAGATGAATGAAGGGAAAGGAAGAAAAGAGCACGAAATTTTGTGCTCTAAAAGAGCTCTGAAATCTGAAGTTTAATTTTCAAATGATCAAAGTTGAAAAAATGCACACACATGGCCTCTATTTATAGCCTAAGTGTCACACAAAATTGGAGGGAAATTTGAATTTCTATTCAAATTTCACTTGAATTTGAAATTGAATTTGTGGAGCCAAATTTTGGAGCCAAAATTTCACTAATAATGATTAGTGAATTTTAGCTATGGTTCAGCCCACTAATCCAAGATCAAGTCCCAGATTCTCCACCAAGTGTGCTTAGGTGTCATGAGGCATGTAAAGCATCAAGGACATGCACAAAGTGTGGCTATATGATGTGACAATGGAGTGTAACAAGAAAATGATCATGTCCCCCTCTAAAATTTAATTGGATTGGGCTTCTCCCAATTCAATTAAATTTATTTCCAACCACACACATCAAATATTCACTTAATGCATGTGAAATTACAAAACTACCCCTAATACAAAAAAACTAGTCTAGGTGCCCTAAAATACAAGGGTTGAAAAATATTATTGTTCTAAGGTACCTTACCTATATTATGGAGCCCTAAATACAAGGCCCAAAAATAATGAAACCTTAATCTAATATGTACAAAGATAAGCGGATTCATACTTAGTCCATGGGCCCGATATCTACCCTAAGGCTCATGAGAACCCTATGGCCTTCTCTTGCATCTCTGGCCCAATCTTCTTGGAGTCTTCTATCCAATGCCCTTACATGGTAGAATTGGATCACGCTTAGCGAGTTCTGCAAATCAAAATACCTACAACTCTCGCTAAGCTTTTTTTTGGGCTGGCTTAGCTAAAATAATGCATCTTGATTACAGACGGGTAGGCACTTAGCGAATTATGGATCGCGTAGCGTTGCTATGGCCGCAAGAAATTGGGCTTAGCTGGTATGAGTTTCGCTTAGCTCAATGAAACCCAATTCTGGCCGCAAGGAAATGAGCTTAGCAACGATGTGTCGTGCTTAACCAGTGAATGCAATGTGCTTAATGAGCAGGCTATCGCTTAGCCCAATTCAGATCGAATTGAAATGGGCTTAGCTCAGCCTTGGCCAACTTAGCGGACCAAATCAACCTGAGATGCAAGGGTTGAGTGCTAAGCGCTAGAGACTCTCGGCATAGCGCATGACCAAAGATGCGCTTAGCACGAGGCTTGCGCTTAGCGAAAAGACTGTTTTTCAGAAGAAGAAAAATTTCTAAGTTATAACTCTATCTTTTTCTCATGAAGTTTGAAACCCTTATATCTATCATTTAAAAACAAGCTGATATACCCCAATGTACTGATTATGAAGCAAGTTCCACATTAAGCAATGCATAAAAGAAAAGGAAAGCAGAAATTAGAACTGGGTTGCCTCTCAGGAAGCGCTTCTTTAACGTCATTAGCTTGACGCTTTTACCTCAATGGGTGATATCATGTTTTGGTTCTTACTTCTAGAACCTCCTTACCCATTTTCGTTACCTGTAAGCAAACATTTTGTTCTGGAGCAGGCTTGTCTTCAACAAATAAATCAAAATCAATTTTCTGATCTTCAAAGCCCAGCTCCAGCTTCTTTCTCCCCATATCAACTATGCAGCTTGCAGTTAACATGAATGACCTTCCCAATATTACGGGAATGTCATTATCTTCACAGATATCCGTTACCACAAAATCTGCAGGGAAGATAAAATGTTTTACTCTGACTAGCACATCTTCAATTACTCCATAAGGTCTAGTAATGGAGCGGTCAGCAAGTTGTAAAGTCATCCTAGTGGGCATGATCTCCAACTCTCCCAACCTTCTGCACATGGAGAGTGGCATTAAGTTAATGCTGGCTCTCAGATCAATAAGAGCCTTTCCCACAGTGACTTCTCCAATCGAACAAAGAATGGTTACACTCCCAGGGTCTTTATGCTTGGGTGGAAGGATCTTTTGAATCACAGCACTACAATTTCCTTCCACAAAAATGTTTTCCTGGTGAATATACTTGTGTTTCCTTGTTAACATATCCTTTAAAAACTTGGAGTAGAGTGGCATTTGCTGTAAAGCTTCTCCGAAGGGCATGGTTATTTCCAGTTTCCTGAAAATATCTAAAAATCTCGCCAAATGGCGGTCCTTCTCCTTCTTGGAAGGTACCACAGGATATGGTACTTCCGCACCTTCATTCACAACTTTTTCTCTTTTCTTCTCTCTAGCTTGTTCACTTCTACTCCTCTCCTCATTCTTATTTTTTTCATCTTTTTCAATTTTTTCATTTTCTTTTTCTTTTTCTACTTCATTTTATTTTCTTGGTCATTTAATTCTTTTGTCTTGACCATTATTTGTTTTTCTTTTTCTGATTACTTTCACCTCTCACATCATCTTTCTTTTCATCAGTACCTTTCTTTTCAGCAGCTTTCTTCTTGGATACAACACTATCCTCATCCTCCGCCTCCACAAACCTCTTACTCCTTGTCATCACAGCTTTACATTCCTCCTTGGGATTCTTTTTTGTATTCGCCACAAAACTGTTGGATGACTTGTCAGCTATCTGCTTGGCCAGTTGTCCCACCTGGACCTCAAGGTTTTCAGTGCTGACTCAGTGCTTTTATGACTTGACATTGTTACTTGCATAAACTGAGTCAACGTCTCCTCCAGCTTAGTAGTCCTCTGAAAGATGTTAGGCCCTTGTTGAATTGGCCTGTTAGAAGGTCCACCTTGGTCTTTGTTGAATTGATTTCCAAGGTGTGATCTCCACTGTCCTTGTTGATTATAAGGACCCTGCTGGAAGCCTGAGAATCCTCATTGAGTATATCCTTGTCTCTGTTGATTTCCCATATAGTGAACTTCTTGAATGTTTTCTTCAATGGGAATACATTGGTCTGTTTCATGAGCCTCACCACAGATGGTACAACCTATAACTTGCAAAACAGAAGAATGTGTAGGTTGACCAATAGACAGTTTAGTTGGCAACTTACCGAGTGTTTCTGTTAAAATCTCAAGTTTCCTAGAAAGAAACTTATTCTATGCCAATAAAGCGTCATGTAATGATAGTTCTAACAAGCTTTTCTTTGTGGGTTGATGAACTCTGTCGCACAGAATGGCATGATCGTTGGCTGGCATATTCTCAATTAGCTCAGTTGCCTCTTCAGGGGGTTTCAACTTTATTTTCCCCCCTGCTAAAGCATCTAGCAGTTGCTTGGTTTGTGGTCTCAGCCCATCTATAAACATATTCAATTGAATTGGCTCAGAGAACCCATGGGTGGGAGTCTTTCTCAATAAACCTCTAAACCTCTCCAATGCTTCACTCAAGGACTCGTCAGGGAACTGATGAAATAAAGAGATTGCAGCTTTCCCTTCCATAGTCTTTGACTCTGGGAAATATTTCTTCTGAAAATTTTCAACAACTTCTTCCCAGGTTTTCAAACTGTTACCCCTTAAATGAGTGGAGCCACCTTTTAGCTTCTCCTGCCAAGGAAAATGAAAATAGACTGAGTCTAATGGCTTCATCTGGAACGCCTGCAATCTTTACAGTGTTACAGATTTCAATGAATGTTTCCAAATGTGCATAGGGGTCCTCATTTGGTAATCCTTGGAATAAGTTCCCCTATATTAAATGAATCAAAGAATGAGGGTAGTTTATGTTGCGAGCTTCCACTTCATAACATGCAATGCTGGTAAAGAATTGCGCCACTGAACTGCTTGAATAGTCCTCAAGGGTAACTCTTTGCTGGTGTTCATCTGCCATGGATACGGATTTTGGTAAATAGGTCACTGATTCCTTTGATGATAGTGAATCGGATGATGAAGAATCAGAAAAATGAGTTTCTTCCTCAAGAATGGACGCTATTATCTTGTCTTGAAGTAATTTTCTTCTCCTCTCGGCTCTTTTCCTTCTCAACGTAGCTTCAATCTCCAAGTCCAGAGGAACTAAATTTTCTGTGGGAGATCTATGCATATTAAACACTAACAGAAACAACGGTTATCCAGTTCGAGAGGAAAACAAATATGCATTGAAAGTAAATATTCATAGTTTATCAAAGAATAAAGAATAGACACCTAGGACTAAACTAACTTTCCAAATAGAAAGAAGTTCCCCAACAATGGCACCAAAAACTTGTTCGAACTCGGCAAGTGAACCAAATTGCACAAGTAGTATAAAATGGTAAGAACCGAGTATCGAACTCTCGGGGAACTTTTGTTTCTTGGTAAAGCTATATTCAGTGAATAGGTGTCTAGTATGAAAAGAGATTTGTCAACTATGCACAGGTATGTAAACTAACTATTAAGAAGAAAATCACGTGAGTAATGATGTGTAAAGACAAGTAGACAACATGTTGGTCTTCCTATTAGGTGCATGATGTTAAAAGGATATTCTCTACCTAACAATGTTCATGTGTTCTATGTTGTCTCCTGAAATGCTAAACCCCGATTCCTCATGATAGCCTAGCCTAATCCCGATCAAGCATCATCCTCAGATTCCTCTTGTTGGACTAAAGTCAACCAGAATCGCATAAAGACAAACATACAAACAACTAGGTTACTATACCCCGATCCCTCGTGATAATACGATAAACTAGCCATGTCCTATCAAGTTCTAAGAATCAGACCAGTTTCCACTGTTGAATAATCCTAAAAAAGCATGCATCTATGTTCTCAAGGTAAAAGCACACTGAAATGACGTACTAATAGCACAGAGAACACATAAAACATCATTAAATAAATACATAGGTATTTACATCAAGTACCTACAAGGAAGAACTAACAGAGGATTTAGCTCTCCATAACTGGGAAGCTTCCTTTACAACAAAGAGAAGATAAAAATGAAGGATTGAAGAAATACAAGCGGTGAGGATGTCTCCTCCACTTCTAGAACCTCACAATCACTCACAGACTCATCTAATGCTCTCAGGACGGCTTCCTCTTCAAGCTCTGGTCTCTACAGGTCTTCGCATAGCAAGATCTCTCAAGCTCTCTGGATTCAGACCCTTCTCTCTCTAGAATCTCTCACATGCAGAAGCTCTTCGAGAAAATGGCCAAAATCCCCTCCAAAATCTAATTTCAGGCTTAAATAGGTGGCTTTGTTTGTGTTAGCACGCTTAGCGTGACAATGGACCGCTCAGCGCGTATTAGTGGATTTCAGCTCAGTGCATGCTTTTCTCGCTCAGTGGATGGTCTGAAGCGGTGTGCTTAGCGGGATGACCCTTCGCTTAGCACGCATGCACAGCTCATCCTTCTTCCAAATTCTTCCTCGCGCTCAGCCGAGGAGCGTTGCGCTCAGCGGATGGCTCGCTAAGCCAGAAGATTGGCTTAGCGAGAGGATGAAAATCAGCACTTCACAAACTTGCCTAACTAACCTGAAATTGAGAGGAAATGATTATTAAACACACAAAATGTGAATACTAAGTATTTATTACCTATCTTTAACAAAAAGTAATTACAACACTACAAAATAACCATAAATTGGAGGAGTTTGATACAATTTACACAGGTTTTATACACAAAAGTTAGTCGTATTCATCGACTAACAATGGACCCTTAGGGTTCCTCTTTATTGTTTTGTGCATCTTCATCTCCTTCTCCTATCATCGGTAATCGTTTTTCTTTTGTAAAGTAAGTTTTAACCGATCGTTAATATCGTAAATCATCTTTTTAAATAGATTGAAGTTAATGAATAAAACCAAGATGAAATCAACTTATAACTGATTTTCTCTTCATTGAAATCAGTTCAAATTGTTTCAAGGTCCAACACCTTAACGATTCTCTCCTCTTTTCAAAAATCAAAAGATCATTTCAAGGTCCAACGCCTTAAACGACTCTCTCCTCTTTTCAAGTTTAAAACATCATTTCTAGGTCCAACGCCTTAAACGACTTTTGTTCGTAATCAATCTTTCAAAAAACATAAAAATAATTTAACACAAATATTCAGACATAAAGAACTATATAGGTCTAATTTCCTCATCACACTTGAGGATACATAGGAGCGAGGGCAACACCCTTGTCGACCCCAATAAAATAATAAACATAAAAAGGGAAAATACATAATTTTGAAGTCATGTTTTGCACACTCGATTAAAGGTTGTCGTCCCTTGTGACAGGCGTGTAGGGTGCTAATACCTTCCCCGTGCGTAAACAACTCTCGAGCCCTTATCTTCAAAATCTGCAGACCCTTGTCCTTTTGGTTTTTCTAACGTTATCCTCGAATAAACATTAGTGGCGACTCCGCTCGTTTTCTCTCTTGGAGATAAACGCTTTGGCTTATCTATTTTGGCCTTTTCGCACCCCCGCCGAAGGGTAGGTTGCCACACCCCCAAAGGTCCAAGAACTCTTACTTGAATTTGGTGATATATTTTCCAAAGAGATACCCCCTGAGCTACCTCTTCTTAGGGGAATAGAACACCAAATAGACTTAGTCCCAGGAGCAAGCCTTCCTAATAGGCCAGCCTATAGGACTAACCCTCAAGAGACTAAGGAGATAGAGTCTCATGTTAAAGAATTGTTGGTGAAGGGTTGGGTCCAATAGAGCCTAAGCCCTTGTGTTGTGCCAATGTTGTTGGTGCCCAAAAAGGATGGTAAGTGGAGAATGTGTACAGATTGTAGGGCCATCAACAACATTATTGTAAAGTATAGGCACCTCATTCCCAGACTTGATGATTTGCTTGATAAGTTGCATGGTGCCAACATCTTTTGAAAAATTGATCTTAAAAGTGGTTATCTCCAAATCAGGATGAAAAAGGGTGATGAGTGGAAAACCACTTTCAAGACCAAGTTTGGTTTGTATGAATGGCTAGTGATGCCTTTGGGGCTCACTAATGCACCAAGCACCTTTATGAGGCTTATGCATCATGTCTTAAGGGATTTCATAGGTAGATTTGTAGTTGTTTATTTTGATTATATTTTAGTGTACAGTAGGAGTCTAGATGATCACTTAGGACATCTCAGGCAAGTTTTTTCAGTCCTTAGGAAAAACACCCTCTATGCAAATATAAAGAAGTGTACTTTTTGTGTAGATAATATAGTTTTCTTAGGGTTTGTAGTTGGTAGAAATGGGGTAAGTGGACCCTGAGAAAATCAAGGCCATCCAAGAATGGCCCACCCCAAAAAGTGTGGGAGATATTAGGAGCTTCCATCGGTTAGCAAGCTTCTACAGAAGGTCCGTTCCTAATTTCTATATAATTGCGTCACCTCTTAATAAGCTGGTGAAGAAGAGTGTGACATTTACTTGGGGTGAAAGACAAGAGCAAGCCTTTGCTTTGCTCAAAGAAAAGCTCACCAAGGCACCTCTTCTAGTTGTTCCTGACTTTTCTAAAACTTTTGAGCTAGAATGTGATGCCTCTAGAGTGGGAGTTCGAGCTGTATTGTTACAAGGTGGGCAACCTATTACTTATTTTAGTGAAAAAATTCATGTTGCCACCCTCAACTACCCCACCTATGATAAAGAACTTTATGCCTTAATAGGAGCCCTCCAAACTTGGGAACATTACCTTGTTTCCAAGGAATTTGTCGTTCACGGTGATCATGAATCACTTAAGTACATTAGAGGGCAAAGCAAGTTAAACAAAAGGCATGCAAAATGGGTAGAGTACCTAGATCAATTTCCATATGTTATCAAATACAAAAAGGGAAAAACAAATCTGGTAGTTGATGCCCTCTCTAGGAGGCACACATTGTTTTGCTCCCTAGGAGCTCAAATTTTAGGATTTGGTAACATTATGGACTTGTATGCTTTAGATTAATATTTCTCTCCCATTTATGAGAGTTGTGGGCAAAAGGAACAAGATGGAATCTATTTGAATGAGGGGTATTTGTTCAAAGAGGGAAAGTTTTGCATACCACAAGGATCCATCACGAAATTACTTGTGAAAGAGAGCCATGAAGGTGGGCTCTTGGGCCACTTTGGGATAGACTAGACCCTTGTCTTACTCAAAGCAAAATTATATTGGCCACATATGAAGAAAGATGTCTATAAGCATTGCACTAGGTGTCTGGCTTGTTTATAAGCCAAGTCTATAGTGATGCCTCATGGGCTATACACACCCTTACCCATCCCATCTGCACCTTGGGTAGACATTAGTATGGACTTTGTCCTTGGGCTTAGCAAGATGGCACACTTTATACCATGCCACAAGGTGGATGATGCTTCCCACATCTCAAAACTCTTTTTCAGGGAAGTTGTGAGACTCTATGGTTTGCCTAGGACCATTGTGTCAGATAGAGATGCTAAGTTCCTTAGCCACTTCTGGAAAACCTTATGGGCTAAGCTAGGAACTGAGCTTCATTTCTCTACCACTTGTCATTCACAAACTGATGGGCAAACAGAGGTAGTGAATAGTTTTTTATCCACCCTTTTAAGGGCTCTTCTGAAAGGCAACCATAAGTCTTGGGATGAGTATCTTCCTCATGTAGAATTTACCTACAACAGAGGGGTTCATAAAACCACCAAGCAATCCCCTTTTGAGGTTCTCTATGGGTTCAATCCCCTAACACCCTTAGACCTCATTACCCTCCCACTTTACACTTCTTTTATACATAAAGAAGGGAAATCTAGGTCAGAGTTTGTAAAGAAGTTGCATGAGAAGGTTAAGAACCAAACAAAGGTGTATTCAACTAAAGGCAATAGAGGAAGAAAGGAATTAGTTCTTAATGAGGGGGACTGGGTTTGGCTCCATCTTAGGAAGGATAGATTCCCTACTAAAAGGAAATCCAAGCTTAGCCCTAGAGGGGATGGACCTTTTCAGGTCTCGGAGAGGATCAATAACAATACCTATAAGTTGGACCTCACAGAAGAGTATGGAGTCAGCACCACATTTAACATTTATGATTTAATTCCTTTTGTAGGTGGAGTTGGCATTGAGGAAGAGGAACCAATCGATTTGAGGTCAAATCCTCTTCAAGGGGGAGGGGATGATGCAATCCTCCCTAGGAAGGGACCAGTCACCAGAGCCATGAGCAAGAGGCTCCAAGAGGATTGGGCTAGAGCTACTGAAGAAGGCCATAGGGTTCTCATGAACCTTAGGGTAGATTTCTAAGCCCATGGGCCAAGGTTGGGTCCACTTATCTTTGTACATATTAGATTAGGATTTCATTATTTTTGGGTATTGTATTTAGGGCCCCATAATGTAGGTAGGGTACCCTAGAAATGTAGGATTTTTCAGCCCTTGTATTTTAGGCACCTAGACTAGTTTTTGTATTAGGGGTAGTTTTGTAATTTCACATGCATTAAGTGAATATTTGATTGTGTGTTGGGAAATAAATGTAATTGAATTGGGAGAAGCCCAATCCAATTAAATTTTAGAGGGGGAGGTGAGCATATGCTTGCTACACCCCATTGCCACATGATATAGTCACACTTTGTGCATGTCCTTCATGCTTTATGATGTAAGCTCCATTGGAGCTTGTAGGCCTACGATCTTCTTCATCAATGGATTCCTTTGCTTCTTGGAAGATGAATGGCAGTGGAATGGAGAAGGAAGAGAGAGAGAGGAGACACCACTTCAAGGAGAAGATGAGTCTAGAAGAAGCTCACCACCATAGGAGGCCAAGGATAAGAGCTTGGAGAAAGAAGGAGATGAATGAAGGGAGAGGAAGAGAAGAGCACAAAATTTTGTGCTCTAAAAGAGCTCTGAAATCTGAAGTTTAATTTTCAAATGATCAAAGTTGAAAAAATGCACACACATGACCTCTATTTATAGCCTAAGTATCACACAAAATTGGAGGGAAATTTGAATTTCTATTCAAATTTCACTTGAATATGAAATTGAATTTGTGGAGTCAATTTTTGGAGCCAAAATTTCACTAATTATGATTAGTGAATTTTAGCTATGGTTCAGCCCACTAATCCAAGATCAAGTCCAAGATTCTCCACTAAGTGTGCTTAGGTGTCATAAGGCATGTAAAGCATGAAGGGCATGCACAAAGTGTGACTATATGATGTGGCAATGCGGTGTAGCAAGGAAATGCTCACCTCCCCCTCTAAAATTTAATTGGATTGGGCTTCTCCCAATTCAATTAAATTTATTTCTCAACACACACATCAAATATTCACTTAACTCATGTGAAATTACAAAACTACCCTTAATACAAAAACTAGTCTAGGTGCCCTAAAATACAAGGGCTGAAAAATCCTACATTTTTAGAGTACCCTACCTACATTATGGATCCCTAAATACAAGGCCCAAAAATAATGAAATCCTAATCTAATATGTACAAAGATAAGTGGGCTCATACTTAGCCCATGGGCCCACAATCTATCCTAAGGCTTATGAGAACCTTAGGGCCTTCTCTTGCATCTCTGGCTCAATCTTCTTGGAGTCTTCTATCCAATGCCCTTGAGGGGTAGGATTGCATCACTTTACATGCCTCATGACACCTAAGCGCACTTAGTGGAGAATCTTGGACTTGACCTTGTATTAGTGGGCTGAACTATAGCTAAAATTCACTAATCATAATTTGTGAAATTTTGGCTCCAAAAATTCAATTTCAAATTCAAGTGAAATTTGAATTGAAATTCAAATTTCCCTCCAATTTTGTGTGACCCTTAGGCTATAAATAGAGGCCATGTGTGTGCATTTTTTGCACTTTAATCATTTGAGAATTAAACTTGAAAGTTCAGACCTCGTTTAAGGCACAAAATTTGGTGCTCCTCTCCTTCTCCCTCCATCATCTTCTCCTACCTCCAAGCTCTTATCCATGGCTTCCTATGGTGGTGAGCTTGTTCTTGACTCATCTTCTCCTTGAAGTGGCATCTCCTATCATCTTTCTTCCATCTCCAATTTGCTTCCATTGATCTTCAAGAAGCAAAAGACCTCATTGATAAATAAGATTCAAGGCCTACAAGCTCCACATGGAGCTACATCAGGGCCCATGGGCTAAGTATGAGCCCACTTATCTTAGTACATATTAGATTAGGGTTTCATTATTTTTGGGCCTTGTATTTAGGGCTCCATAGTGTAGGGAGTGTACCCTAGTAATGTAGGATTTTTTTGCCCTAGTATTTTAGGGCACCTAGACTAGTTTTTATATTCGGGGTAGTTTTGTAATTTCTCATGCATTAAATGCATTATTTGATGTGTGTATGTTGGGAGAGAAATTTAATTGAATTGGTAAAATCCCAATCCAATTAAATTTTGGATCATCCTAAGGGGGAGGTGAGCATTTGCTTGCTACACCCCATTGCCACATCCTATAGTCACACTTTGTGCATGTCCTTCATGCTTTACATGCCTCATGACACCTAAGCACACTTAGTGGAGAATCTTGGACTTGATCTTGGACTAGTGGGCTGAACCATAGCTGAAATTCACTAATCATAATTAGTGAAATTTTGGCTCCAAATTTGGCTTCACAAATTCAAATTCAAGTGACACTTGGGCTATAAATAAAGGCCTTGTGTGTGCATTTTTTCAACTTTGATCATTTGAGAAATTACATTTCAAATATCAAACCTCATCTTAGGCATAAAATTTATGCCCTCCTCTCTCCCTCTCCCTCCACTCATCTTCTCCTACCTTCAAGCTCCTATCCATGGCTTCCTATGGTAGTGAGCTTATTCTTGACTCATCTTCTCCTTCAAGTGGCAACTCCAATCACCTTTCCTCCTTCTCCATTTCATTGTCATTCCACTTCAAGAGGCAAAGGACTCCATTGATGAAGAAGATCCAAGGCCTACAAGCTCTACTTGGAGCTACATTAGGTTGTGTGTTGATGAAAATCCTCCCCACCTGGTTTCCCTTTGAAGAGTTTTTGAGGGGTCGACAACTGTCCACAACGTCTCTTTGGGCAATGATCAGGTGAAGGTCGGCATTGAGGAAGTTTGAGATGTTGAGTCTCACATCGCTATACCCACTCAAGAGATTCAATTAGTAGGGCAGGCACTGAACACCTTCCTTGCTTGGCTGACACATCTTTTAAAGCCTTTTTTATAATAGGTATTTCCTTTTGTTGTATTTGTTACAAATAAAGTGTTGACTGTCATTGAGTTATGTTTATGAACTGTGTAGGATAAACAGGGACTAGCAAAACCTATAGATAGGCTGGAACCTAATGATGATCCCCTATACCAGATGACATTGACGATCCTACAGCTTTTTCTCAAGCCTATTCAAGTGACGTGGGATTCAACTGTGTTTAGGGTGTATAATGATGACATCCTCTTGTACATAAAGCATGAAGATATTTTTGAAATAACGCATGGTGGCCAATGTCTCAACATCTCTATTATACAATTGTTGATTCTGTAAGTCACTTTACATTACAGTCCATTACATAATTGATTGTTTTAAATTGATGCATGATTTACTTTATTTTAACAAAAATTGGCATACGAATGAGTTAAGTTTGCGATCAGGAAATGCCTCTGTGTATGGATTCCTTGATCCACAGTCCATACAAAGGTTGAGGCAATCGCAATTTGAACCCGATGATTATATTAAGAAATGGATGTTGAATTCGCAGAGAGATGTTTACCTAAGAGTATACTTGAATGGGTAAGTAAAACTAAACAAGTCAATTTAAATAATGTATGCACTATAATAACTTAATGTTCTCTAATGTGTAACGACCTGCCTCATTGCTATGATATCACTACTCTAAACCACGTAAATTTTAATCTTTAAATGAAAACTTCGTTAATTTGCTTATGAAAAACGAGAGTAGATTTTTGTGATATACTGACGTAGCTCCATGTGGAGCTCGTAGGCCTTGGATCTTCTCCATCAATGGAGTCCTTTGCTTCTTGAAGATCAATGGCAGCGGAATGGAGAAGGAAGAAAGATGATTGGAGACACCACTTCAAGGAGAAGATGAGTCAAGAACAAGCTCACCACCATAGGAAGCCATGGATAAGAGCTTGAAGGTAGAAGAAGATGAAAGGAGGGAGAAGGAGAGAAGGAGCATGAAATTTTGTGCCTCAAATGAGGTATGAACTTTGAAGTGTAATTCCCAAATGATCAGAGTTGAAAAAATTCACACACAAGGCCTTTATTTATAGCCTAAGTGTCACAAAAAAATGGAGGGAAATTTGAATTTCTATTCAAATTTAACTTGAATTTAAATTTGAATTACTAAGGTACCCTCCCCACACTATGGAGCCCTAAATACAAGACCCAAAAATATTGAAACCTTAATCTAATATGTACAAAGATAAGTGGGCACATACTTAGCCCATGGGCCCAAAATCTACCCTAAGGCTCATGAGAACCCTAGGGCCTTCTCTTGCATCTCTGGCCCAATCTTCTTGGAGTCTTCTATCCAATGTCCTTGGGGGTAGGATTGCATCATATACGTTCACCAAAAAATGCACAAATACTTAAGTGAATATATATAGATATATTAACTCAGTACACATTATTCCCATAACGGAAAGTAATTTAGTTCATACTTATAATTAAATATGTGATATGCATCCTCAATTCCAAAGAACTATAGAACCAACTATGGAGGAGTTGATTAACAAAATACAACTCTTTCCAAAAATAATCCCAATGCCATCATGTCAGCTTGGCGACTCCAACAAAAGAATCTCACTCCATGTAATCTATTGTCGTCCATCTACTCCCACAAACAAAGGTTCGTGATCATCACAGGTACCAACCACACGGTACCAAATTTGCAAGGGTGAGTTTATTATAAAAGGAATCAACATAAAAATCAAATGACTATGGTTAGTAAGAAAACATTAATAAATAACATAATCATACACAAATGTCCATTAGTCCAACATACACTCAACAAGTAGTCATGAGCTTTTCACAATTCCAATCAATCATGCTCAATATGATGCATGCACCTAACCTCAATGCTCAAATGCAATGTGGTGCCACTCGTCAGGAAATAGCCTAACCGTGTCCGCACGACACTCTCACTTAGGAAAACTAGGCAGCAAGTGCCGAGGTCATCCTATCATGCACAGGCAACTCCCCCCCCCCCCCCCCCCCCCTCATGGTGATCAGCCTAAGTCCAAGGGAGTTCCAAACCGAGTGACATGCCCCTAAGTACAAGTATTTCCTCTCATGAGAAACTACAAGTACTTACTGACAAATTTTATACTATTTCCATGCAATATGAAGTATGAAACATGGGCACCATCAATGCACTAATCGTGGATAATTAAATATTTTAAGCCATCCCCCTCCAGAGATGCTTAAACTCTTTAACCACTTCATTCACGAGGGATATCCATCATGGTCACTGCACCCCCAATGTATATACACAACATACATAAAACACAATGACATTTTCAACATCAACAACATCTCATCTCAATGTCATTATCAACATCATCTCATCTCATCTCAATGTCATTTTCAACATTAACATCATCTGATCTCAATGACATTATCATCATCAACATCATCTCATCTGAATGGCATTACCACATCAACATCACCTCATTTCAATATTATCATCAATAACAACATCACCTCATGTCATGTTATCATCAATAACAACATCATTCTCATATTAATATTATCATCAATAACAACATCTTCCGTTATCAATATTATTATCAATAACAACATCATTCTTTATCAATATATCAATAACAACATCACCCCATACCAACATTATCATTGATAACAACATCATCAGTAATCACATCCCACAAATACATACATATAAATTTCATGCCTGAGATTCACAGTTCTCAGGTCAATAGCAGCATAAGTCTAATAAAACGATATTATCATTTAACAATAGTTGATGTATCACATCCCATTAGTCGAAAACATCATTTTTCTTGAAAACCAACATGCACAAGGACTAACATACATTCCCATAATTGGGTCCCCTAACCCCAATTATGGTATCAAAGCCATAAATTATAATAAACTCTCATCACCTATCATGAGCTCTCCGTCAGCTTCTCTTTGTGTCGCTCAGAGGCCTTTCTAGTTCCCGTTTATCGGTCCAAACGCAAAGTTCTATACACCAAATCGAAGGAAATTTAGTATAGATTTCAAAAACAAGGTTAATAATAATATTTGGGGTCAATTACCCTTGTCAAAACAAAAGGGGCTAAGGGGAGTTTCAGGTTCAACTACAAAGAGATGTCATTTTGAATTTTTGACCACGCCAATGTGACTGGAGTTCAACGAAGGTCACGAAAATAACATCAATTTTATAAAAAGGTAACTTTTACAATGTCTCATTTTCAAGGAATTTTCAAAGGAAGTGTAAAAACATCCTATTACAGTACCCAAAACACAACACTAAGATAAGCTCAAACTAGGAGAAAGGCATAGAAATCAAGATCACCTCAGAGAAACTATGAAATAAACAATTGGGAGCTTGTTCTCCACCAAATCCTTGAGGTGGATTCTAAGGATTTCACTCTTATTAAAGCATTCCTCTCCGTGTTGTGTTCTGGTGGCAAGCAACAACAACTTGTGGTGGCCACCTATGGTTGTGGGTGGTGGAGGAGGAGGTTCGAGGGCAGTTTGGGCAAAGTTTTGAGAGAGTCGTGAAATCGTGTTTTTCACGCTAAAGAACGTATTTATTATCTGTAGATCTCGCTTAGCGAGTTTGTCTTGCTAAGCGAAAATACATTTTTGGTGCTTAGCGTGACATTTCACACTGAGCGTAATCCCTCTTGGGGTGGAATTGCACTTAGCATGCTTCTCTCTCTAAGTGAGATGTCTAAAAGTGTTATTTTGCAAATCCCAATGATCAAAGTGTGAAGATGTGGGTTAATAACCTATAGTCAAAATTTGAAGGAAATCCAACAGTTAACGAGACGGGAATCGTGGTTTTACTGAAACAAGTTTAGGTAAAACTTGAAATCTCACAATTTCAACCTAGGTCAATAAAACTCCACATAACTCAACATCCACATCAAGAAATCACACATAACTAATTCACACAACACCTCAACTCATTCAAATTAATCAAATAACACTAGAGTTGCATTAAACATCAATTTTAAGTTATCGAAATTCCAAGGTGTTACACAATGCAATGCACATTGGCAACTAGTCGTTATATGTCCTAAGGACAATGTTGTCGTCTAGTTTTGTTCCTTGCACAATAAGCCCGACAACTACTTGAAAGAAATTATTAACAGGTCAATTGTATTTTGTAAAACACTTACTTTATCATTAGTATTTGACATCAATATTTTAATTGTACGTATAATATGCATGCATGTTTCTCTTAACCAGTGCTTTGAAGGGATTCAACGATAATCAAGGAAGTAAATCCAAGGCTACTGCTAAATGGATTCTAGTTAAAGTAAGTAATTTAAACGATGCTTAATGTCTTAAAAATGACATATTATTACTGTGTACACTAATTTTTGGTTAACTTTGAATATCTTATTGAATTTTGAGTAATAAGCAAAGAGGAAGCACTAAGTGCAGTTGTTATGTGATGCATTGGATGTCAATGATAATCCTAGGAGGTTTCAAGGATAATTGGGAAATGATAATTGTTTACTTCAAAACTAATTTCATTTGTTATACTTGTTATTATTTACATTGATTAAGTTATGTTTTATTATATTATGTTGTATTTTACTGATCCAAGACCATTAGAACCAAAGAGAATAAAGGCAATTTGCATTCAGTGGGCAAGATGTTATCTCAGAGTTAAAAATGAAACACTAGGTGTTTAAGAAATTTTACAATTGTAGAGTTATTTTTAATTACATTTGGTTGTAGATGATTTTATGTATTGACATTATTGTTTTCTTTAACTATTTCTTATGATTGATAGTAATTATTCAATAATAATATAAAAAATTGTACTGTGAAACTGCTTGGATTTATTTGTTTTCTAATTTGCAGGTTTGGGTAATATTAAAAAAACAGACAAGATATTAAAAATAGTTACAAAAAAAACTATATCGGTTTTCCTAAAAACCAATGTTGTGGTGCACTGACAACATTGGTTTTTAAACAACATCCATTTTTAGGAAAATCAATGTTGTGTTGTACCTGACAACATCGGTCTTTCTAAAAAACGATGTTGATTTTTGCATATTTTACATTTTTTTTGGTTTATAGCTTATTTTACATTTCTTTTCTTAAAAACCAATATGTAGTGTATGTTAACACTGGTTTTGCATAACTAATGTTAATATTGATATTTTTAATGTCGGTGGTTTCAACATTGGTTTATAACCGATGTTAAAAGTCCAAAAGAACCGATGTTAAAAGTCTATTTTCTAGTAGTGGGTGAGTTAATGGAAACCAAATAATTTTAGATGTAATGCCATAATAATGGGAACCAAAAGATAGGGAGTGTGCAGTTACTAAATACAAGATGGGGGGGTATGTAGCTATTCAGTTTCCAAGCATCGTTTCAACATACATGCCAAAAAAAAAACTATAATGCCTTAAGTTGGTTAAATATTTATGTGATATGTTAATATCTTTTCTAACATAATCTTTTTTTTTTTAATTTCTTAACAAATTCCCTAAAGATACCGATTAATATTTATCTTAAATAAATTTAATTTTACTAAATACATAGTGATTTATTATTTAAAAAACTGACTAGTAATTTATTTGTTTGATTATCTAGATCTACAAGTTTTAAATTAACATATCTCCTTTTATCTTCTTCCTAAGAATTAGTAAAAAAGAACAATTCCAACAAGCACTTAAATGTGGTTTTAGTTAATTCCAAGAAGTCTTGAGCATTGGTGAGGAAAAAGAAATAAACTAGACGCATTTATTTGAAGGTCCAAACACTTGAAAGGCTTTTGGATTTCTCTCAGTTGTTTATGAAGGCCAACGCTTCCATAAAAGCAGTTGCTGTTGTTCTTGAGTCCTGACATCATCCAACTCTTAACTGCAGTATTCACCTAAGGTTTTATTCAATTCAGGCTCATGGAAACTAAATTTCTTCAGGAGCATCATTGGAAGAAAATGCACTTTTTCAGGATCATAATTGCTCCCAGCCTTCAAGAAGGAAAGCTAGTAAGCATACATTTAAATTTAGCGCTTCAATCCTTTTTGTTACTCCAAGTGCTTTATGTTTTTATCTCTTATGTCTAATGGGCTTAAGGAAAATGAGAAGATGCCCCTTTGATTATGAACCTACATGCTGCACGTCTAAACGTATTTGTTTCCGCCGGTGACAACGCTTACGAAATCTTATTAGTTTATCCATTTGTGGGCAATTTGAACCTTCATGATACCTCCTTGATCACCATATTTTATCTGTTTCCATCGCTTTTAAAGTTTTATTTTTAATTATTAGTGGAAATTAAAACAAATTAAAGTATGAGAATTCAGATCAGTGGTGGTAAAGTAAGTAAAATTCCTTACTAAACATTTGGCCCAGTATAAACTTATCAATAAAAAATTAAAGGAAAAGAAAATAAAAGTTAAAGAAAATACAATTTTTCTATAAATTAAAATTAATTCATTCACTTCATATATTTTCTTTTTTGGAAAACAAAATTCTTATCTAATATTTTTAAAAGATGAAATGCAAAATTTGATTTTAACTTACGTGTGCAAAGTTTTATTCATTTTGTTTTCGCATTTATTCTATTAGTTCTAAGGCGATCGAACCCAAAAGGTGGAGTAATTTCAAATTTAGATAGATACATAACTGTAAAAAATTGATAGATGTAATGCACTATACCAGCTTTCTGAGCTTCATAAAACATATTCATCTCTTATGATTGACAGATGCTTCCAAATAAATTTGTGGAGAAATACGGAGAAGGCTTACCAAATACTCTATTTCTTAAGGCTCCAAATGGTGCAGAATGGAAGTTGACTTTAGAAAAACGCGATGATAAAATGTGGTTTCAAAAGGGTTGGAGAGAATTTGCCAAACATCACTCTCTAGATCATGGCCATCTTTTGCTTTTTAGATATCAAAGAACATCCCATTTCCAGGTACACATCTTTGATGGTAGTGGCTTAGAGATAGAATACCCTCTTGGGAAAGTAGAAGGTAAAATGACCTCCAATTATCAAAAAAATAAACGTCCAAATGGTGAAAAATTGGAATATGAATTCCTTCAACCATGTATGGGAAGTCGCAAATGTGTTAAGGTTGATAATACCATGAAGCCAAAGCTAGGTTGCTCCGCATGCGCATCATATCGACAGAAAGGGCAAAGGTATACGATTTTATCTGTTTCTAAGTCTCAAAAATAACTTTTGTTTCTTAAAAGCACCGTAGCTCAGAAAAAAAAAAATAGCCATTGCGCTAGCCTAAGATTTTCAAATTAAATTTTATTATAAAGTTATTAAGATAATTTTTTAAAATATATATTACTTTACTTTCAGATTTACTTTTGACAATGTTAATTTTGTAAAATCAATATTATTTTGATTATGTATTTGTTTCAACTTAATTATTTTAAAACAATAATCCACACATGCTATAAAATTCAAACTCTTGACTAAACCTATAGCAATTAGGTCACAGTTTTTATTTGTGAGAAAATTAAATACGATAACAAATTGGCTGGTTTACAAAATTCTAATTTTGCAGGAAAACTAAAATGACTACTACTGAGCATGTTACGGCTTTTGATAGAGCAAGTTATTTCAGACCTTGTAATCCATCCTTCCTCGTTGTCATCTATCCATCAAACGCCCGTTCACGAGGTCCTTTGGTAAGCTGCTAAGAATATTTCACTTGTAGAACATGAGTTGAAAAAGAAATGTATATTCCAATGTTATTAATTCCAAGAAATTAACCAATGCTGAAGACAAACTGTTGGACAATTATTTTTTGATTCAGTCCCAAACATACTTGACACATAGGGTGTAAGAGTAAACATTCTTTCTTTAGTTAGTTTAAGGTTAAGGTCTAAAAGTAAACAGTTAAAAAATAAAGAAGTTACTGTATTTCATAACTTTCGGAACTGCGGCACGATATATATATATATATATATATATCGGTTTTTCTGAACCAATATTGACAATCGTAATGTACGTGGCAATAACAGATTCTCTTTCCCTTGGCAGAATTTTCCATCTAAGTTTTGTAAGAAACACATTGATTTGCGCAAGAACAGAGGAGATATCAATCTTGAGGTGTTAAACGGGAGAGTTTGGCATGCAAGATACCGAATAAGGACAGCCGAAACTAGAAGAAGATTTGAACTGTCAAGTGGATGGAAGACATTTGCCGAGGACAATAACTTGAAAGTTGGTGATGTTTGCACCTTTGAGCTCATTCCTGCAACAAAACTCACCTTCCAGGTTCATATCTTTAGAGTGTCAGCCAATTCAAATTGTTCAACATCTCAAGGTAGCATTGATATATTTTAATTTAGTTTTTGAATTAAACAATTCCTCATACGTCAAATAATTATATTCTTCCATGTTCTACTGCAGACTCTCGTCAAATATAGCAGTTTATCAAAGACCGAGAAAAGAAATGAAAATCGTCACTACTACCAACTCGTCACCCTCAAAGAGTTTCAGTTCTTTTGTATCAAACTTTACGTCGGGTATAATTAAGTACTTATTAACTTATAGTAATCCTAAGCCTTTTGATGTAGTCAAAACAAGCTATTTTTAGTTTACTCTAATGAACTCCATAAGTCAAATATATGACTTATACACCATTGTTAAGATGAACTTTAAGATACTTAAATATGATTTTAAAATTAAATGACTAAAAGGCTATATAACATATAGTTGATATTGGTATTATTATTTTTATTATAAATAATTAGAAATAATAACTAACATCATGAGAATAGTGAGTAATTATTAGAAGAGAAGTAATAAAAATTTAAAAACTGATAAATAATAAAATGGTCTAATATATGAAATGTATAAAGCAAATGGAGGTATTTTCTTTATTATTAGTATATTTTAAAAAAATAAAAAATAAAAAGAAAAATATTAGAAATTAAAAAAAAACAACTAACAACATAAGAGTAGTGGGTGGGTAGTTATTAGAAGAGAGGTAATGAAAATTTAATAACTGATAAAGGATAAAATGATCTAATAAAATATACACACCAAATGAGGATATTTCTTTTATTATAAGTATATTATTAGTATAGATGAGATGTTGAAACATGAATACATAATATTCACTGATTAACACTAATTAGGATATATAAATGTATTTCTTTAAGTGGAAATCAATCAATGAAAAACGAAAAAAAATTATATTCTTTTCCTTCTATCTACTTTATTGCATTGATTAGGTAAATTAGAGTAACCCTAAAATTAGCTTTGTAACAGCAATTGTAACAAGAGTCCACGAATAAAAACATGATTAAGTTGTTTATCGAATCACAGCGTTATTCTCTTTCCTTAACATGTGAAAAGTAAGAAGCTCTATATGTTCTGTTGGCATATTGTTGTAGAACTTCTCCAAGACGGAAATGTTGCCGTGTATTAATTGGCTTATATTACTTGATAAAATTAGGGCTTTTGTTTTTTTATTTCCCATTCATAGTCATAAACAATTTGGACAAATCTATGATAAGGTCTCCTACCCTTTCCCACATGGGTGTTCAGGGGTCTAGATCAATCCGTAATTCAAACCGACTTAACTATATTCAGTTTGAGTTTCTAAAATATTTGGATCAAATTCGATCTAATTTGATTAAGACCCATTCATAAATAAATTGTGTAATGGATTCTATTTTTTTAATCCAATCCAACCAATATCATATAATTTAATTTATTATATATAAAAATTCATTATTAAATGCAAAGTACAATAATAATTTTTAGCTCACAATTGATTAAATTATTAAACTAAATCATCTATGATTTTTTTAAGTTATTTTTATCTTTGTCTTGATTTGATTATATTTTCATATGTTAATATCATATTTTATTTCTATCTAAAATAAAAATATTGTATTAACATAGAAATTATTAATTCTATTAATCATATATTTTCATAGTTTGATCTCTTTTAAGTGCATTTAATCATTATATACCTAAAAATTTTAAGCAAAAATAAATTATTGTTCTAAAAATTTATTTTTAAAAAAATAAAAAGTATTTTTTAAATATTGAGACTCAATTAACTCAATCCGACCCAACTAGTTTATGATCGGGTTGGGTTGAGCCGAGTCTAAAATAAAATTGAACAAACTCAACTCATCCTAACCCATGAACAATCCTCATACATGGTGAATAATCAAATTTCAATTGAAGTGAAATCTTTCAAATAAATGAATGCAATTAGGAGGATTGTATGAAAGGACATCAATTCCCCTACTTCCCTAGATACTTTTCTTGATAGTCAATTTGTGACGAATCAAATTAGTCATTGTAAATCACGAGATCAAATAGTTGGGATTAGAAAGTTAAGGCACAATTCACAATTACCAAAGGCATCCCCTTTCTCAGTGTTGGTAACCATGTACTAAGTACATTTTTGAGCAAGCTAGCTTATCTAAAAGTAATTCTAAAAAAACAAAATAAGAAGAAAAAAAAATATTATTTTTATAAATTCAAATTAACTTATACACAAACTCTCTCAGTTTACTGAGAAATTATATGAGAGTTTCTATAAATTAACTTATGCATAATTAATTTTAGTTTATAAAAAAACTCATTTTATATTTTTTTTAAAAGAAAATTGTCTTTAAAGTGTTTTTATATAAGCTTATTCAAACATATACTAACTTGATAATAACTCCTCATGGCATTAACAGGAAGAGATAGAGTACACATTCAAATAGACTTGCCATATAGGAGATATTTGTATGACTTGTAATATAATTGGAGCTATTGTTACTTTGAAGAAATTTGTCAATTTGCTTCAATGGGTCATACTAGAAATTTCTCCTACAGGGCACTCTCAAACTCCTCGATGAAGTATTTCAAATATCGAATTATCGTTGTGAAATACATACTTAGCTTGCTTGGATGTGCTTTCCCAAGTCGTTCAATGTAAATTGGACACCCGAGATCAGTGCCTTGGTCCGTTTTTAATCATTGGCTTTTGTATTACTCATATTTTTCATTAAGGTAATGCTTGTGCTGGCAAGCTTGCCTCATTTGGGGTTCAAGCGTTAGGTTATACTTGGTGGGCTTTTCCACCATCTTTTGTTTCAGAAGAGCTAGCTAGGTACGTATACGGACTCCCTTCATACAGATTCACTTAGTTGTGTCTCTTGGGTATGGTTTGATCCTCCCAAGTGTTTTGTTTGTTTGGAGATTATTAATATATTTTGTGGTGTACGTAGCTCGTTGGAGGCTTAGGGGTTGGGTTGCCAATATAGTTGGAATGCCAGCCTCTTCCCCTCCTGAGTTTACCTCCTTTTTCTTTGCTTAAAAAGAATGTAAACTGACCTAGCTACCTTGCCTAATCATCCACTCCTTTTGGATATTGTTGAAATATATACTTCTAGCTATCAAAGATATGGTATCAATTCCATATTCCTTTCACCACGTAAGCATTTCTTCCCAAATATGAATTATCTTCTCAATCAATCTTAAACCTATATTAAAAAAACTTTAATGAAGTATGATAGTCATCAGAACTCAGAGATATAAAGATCCTTTTTCAATAATATAAAAAATTGGGTGAATTTTTGGATCGCAAACTCCTCCCGTGCATTCCTTACATTCTCAATGGACACCAACAGAACCCTATAATTAGTTTTTTTTTCCCCTTTTTTAAGAATGCTTGGTTCGAGGAAAATAGGAAGGATAGATAAATCCACCGTTTGTATTTTGAACCAGAATCTAGGAAGGAGTGGAATGATTCTTCCACGTAATTTCATTTTTCCTATAATATTAATAGTTATGATATTGCTACCTAAACATTAATTTTCCTGACGTTCAAAAGTTCATATTTTAAAAATTTTAAATCTCAGTAAATTAAAATTCTCCTTCCTAAATTTGGACCTATATTCCATTGATAGAGTTAAATAATTCTATATTTTTATCATCTAGGGTTTATGATACTTTGATGAGAATAATTTTTTTTGTTACGTTAGACTTTGATGATTAGTGTTATTTTACCATAAACAAACAATCATAGAGGAAAAGGTTATTTTTTGTTAGTTAGACTTTGATGATTTGTGTTATTTGATGATTTATGACCTTCAACTTCCACCATTGTTTTTACCGCCACTACCATCATCACCATCTTCAACTTGACAATCACTGCCACTACTAGTGTCACCATCACCATTAGCACCACCATTTCCACCATTTTTTCCGCAACTACCATCACCACTACTCCCACCATTGTTGTTGGTCACCGTTGTCTCTGCCACTCTGACAATCATCGTTGTTGCTATCACCACATTTTCACCAACATCATTTCGCCACCACCCTATCACTGTCATCCCCACCATCATCACCACCATTCATCACAATCGTCGCCACCGTCACATTTATTGTTGTCACTATCATTGTTATCATTACCGCAATCACCACAATATTACCATTGCCTCCACCATTATTGTCAGTACCACCATTATCTAGTTTGTATCATGGTGTGAAACAAACATTGGATACGATTAAAACTTATCATGCTTTTATCCTGTCTTTGTATTATTATATTTTATCCTATCTTGATCACTAAAAAAAACCCAATTCTTAAAGTTAAGTTTAAAAATAACTTAAGTTTTCTAATTTGGCTATCTAAAATTCTAAAATTCGAAAAATAGTGGTCAAGACATTACACACATCAAAAGAAAGTATATACTTCTCTTAACTAATTATTATATGAATAATCCAATTGATCAGTACAATCATCAAAAGCAAAAGTCTTTGGGCTTGTTTGGATGTAAATCAAAAGTGTTTTTGAGTGTTTTTCTACTCAAAATATAGACTTTTTTTTCAGTATAGAAACTCTCAAAAGCTCCCAAAAGCATTTCTTGCCCTGTATTCCATTAATTAATTTAGTGATAAATATGATTAAATTAATAGTTAACACATATATTTAATGATTGAAAAAAATTATCCTAAAAAACTAATTAAAGATTGAATGATTTATTATTTGATACGAAGCCAATTAAGTTGTTGTTCATCCACTTCTTTCTCTAGACCATTATCATATGATCATGATTTCTGATTTACTAAGCTCCCTTAGCATAAATGTTTCCCTCCTTAATATATCATTTGAGTAATTTAATGGCAAATTTCCCTTTTCCAAAAAAATTTTGCATCTCAAAATTTAAAAAAATAGCAAAATATATTTTTGTTAATTTCACTCGAAGGCATATATATATATGGCTTAATTGTCAATTTGGTCTTCCAATTATTAAATAATTCAATTTGGTCCCCAAATTTTAAAAAGATTCAATTTAGTCCTCAAGTTCTTCGAAATGAATCTTCAAGGAAACTAAATAGTTGAAGAAGTCCTATAAATACTAGAAGCTTTGAAGAAATGGGTTATGAACCTATGCGTTGTCATTCAAATTCTTTCTATAAAAAGTTTTCTATATATTCTTGTAAATTTCAAAAGCTCTCAAAACACTTTGAGCATTTTGAGAGAAAATACTAAGTGCTTAGATTGTAAATCCATCTATGAGACTAATAAGAACTAGTCAATGAACTAACCAAACAACAAATTATTTGATTTCTTTTAGAGCTAGTCATGACTAGGTAGGACAAAGAATATTGAGTTGTTCGAGCATGGTTTGCAAGAGAAAGAAGTGATAGTGATGGATACTTGTAACTTTGAGAAGTTAGTGGTTTGCCAAGAAATACACATCGTCTTGATGGTTGAGATGCAGCGTTATAAATCTTTGTGTCTTATAATTTGCTTGCTTTCTTTATGTTTAAACTGACCTACCGTTTGAATTTGATTATATTTTTTAAAACAAGTTTTATTGTGAATTATCACGGTAATAAAAAATGTTCAAGATATATATATATATATATATATATATATATATATATATATATATATATATATATATATATATATATATATATATATATATATATATATATATATATATATATATATATATATATATATTCTTAAAACTATTTTTTATTATAAAATTTAAGGATTAGTATAAAACATTTGAAAATTTATGATAATAATAATATCCTAAAAGAATTTAAATGCGACTACATTTATAGCTTATTGATACTTCTGAGTTGTTTATGAAACTGAAATTCTATTTTATCCTTATTTACAATTGTGACCCAGGGAAAGAGTTTATCCAACAACGAAGAAGCAACAAGAAATTGAACGAACTGATGGTCAATTTTGTGAGTTGGTACTATGGTCTTCGCTTTGAAAGGTGATAATTAATGCAATTAATTACGACATCTCAGCTGGCTGGTCTTCTCTCTTCTGTGCACGGCGAAACTATTTGTGCGAATATATAGACGAAAATGAATCGGTAACTAGAGATTATAGACAAGCATGTCGTTCAGACATAACTTTTAGAGGGAAAAAGTAATACCAATAAAATACTCCAAATATTTTTTTTATAGAGATTATTATCTTTCTCTATTTAAAATGTTGTGTACATTAAAATTTCATTTAGTGATATTTAGGATATACATTACTCCCCATCCCATAATATTTGTTGTATTATATTTTTTTATATAGATCAAGAAAAATCAATTAATAAATAAAAATAATCATAGTTTTACAAAATTATGGATCGTCTTATATTTGCTGAGGATGGTTTTATATGCTTCATAAGCAATATTTGTTATGGAATCTAAGTCTTATTCAAATAATTTCATTATTAACAACTTGTCTTTTTACTATGTGGCACTTGGTTGAGGAAAGAGAGGGAATAGAAGTACATTGCTTTTGTGGCTCTCTACTCAATTATTTGTAAGAATGAAATTGTCATTGATGACATTTTGTTTGTCTTTGCCTTCATACACTTGAAATTCAAATGTCAAACTAATTTCACAGCATACATCAAGAGGAAAAGTTCAAATATAAGAATGTTTTCACTACTAGAAAAATATTTTTTTACGATGTTGATTTAACGTCAGTTGATGAAAAAATGTCTTAGAAAGAAATGCGGTGACATTTTTGTAAATAAATACAAATATTCTACAACGGTTTTGCGAAAACCGTCTTAGTATGATTGTCATTCTAAGATTGTTTTTGCAAAACCGTCCTAGAAGATTTTCGGTTGTTTTTAATGTATTCCTCTCCTCTCTCACGCCTCTCTGTATTCTCACTCTCTATACTCAAGACCAACCTCTCGCAACAAGTACAGAGAAGAGCCTTCTAGAAGGTTCACATTCACCGAGGTGCGAAAGTTGCTCATGGGTGACGTCACATTCCTTCACAAGGTCTTCCTCTTCTTGGAGCATTGGGGCTTGGTCAACTATGGCACCACCCCACCTTCTTTCGATGCAAATGTAGAGGATGTGGAGGAGGAGCATTGCAAGGTTCACTTTGAAGAAGGTGCCCCCAGTCGAATTCAAGTCGCGGCAACGCCAAATTCGTTGAAGCCTATTTGTATAAAAAAGCTCTTTTTTAAGACGATGAAAACAAATAAATATATACGCAAACGCTCGAAACAACTACATTTGCGGTTCTGCTTGCAAATTTTCTTCCCCTCAATCGTATATTGCTCAGGTGGTATTCCTGTTCCCCCCAAGCACCCTTGAGATTCATTCGCAAAAAAGCTTAAAAAGAACAAAAAATTAAATAAAATTCAATTCTAGTTATTATTTCATTTCAATTTGGTTTTCATTTTCTGTTTTGACTTGATCTTCCAATTGGCATCCGATGGATTCACCGACAAGAACACCATGTTCAGAAAGCTCAAGGCGAAGTTCAAAAATAAGGTTTGGTTTTTGTAATTTTGAATTTTGAATTTCTATTTGAGTGCATAATTGTTGGTGTCATACCCTAATTTCGTCCGGGGGTTATTACTTGATGACATGCAACCTTTGATTGGCCGCTTCGAGATACCTGACACCCTTTGTTGCACAATATGTGAAGTCCCGAGACGCGTTGGAAATTAAAAGGAAGTATTGTTGCACAATCCGTGAGTTTTCGTAACTTCTTCGAAAGATTAAAAAGAGTAAATACATGATCCGTAAGGATTCGTAACCTTATGGAAAGAAAATAAGTATCGTTACAAAATTCGTAAAGTTTCGTAACGTTACGGAAAAAGAATCACCAAAAAAGTAAAAGGGGGGTGCATTTAGTAAAAAGGGGGGGTGTAAATAGCAATCAGGCCCACTTGGGCCTTCCAGTTTCTTCCTCCAGAAGGCGGTTGCTTCTGGAGGAAGCAACCTTGCTTGCCTGGGCGACCTGGGTGGCAAGCTCCTCCCCTATTTTGCTATAAATAGGAGGAGGAGTGAAGAGGAAAGGGTTCATCCTTCTTAGCACTTCTTATTCTCTTAAAATTGCTGAGGAAAATTGTTTCCGTGAAGAAAATCCAAGCTGAGGCGCTTCCGTAACGTTTCCGTGGGTAATTACGCGAAGATTTTCAACCGTTCTTCGATATTCACCGTTCGTTCTTCTTTTTTTTTCGATCTTCAACTGGTAAGTACCCCAAGCCAAGCTTTTCAATTCATTCTATGTACCCATGGTGGTCCCCATTTGTTTCGTGTACTTTTATTCTCGTTTTCATTTACTTTTCGTACCCCCTTTTGACGTGCTTCAGTCATTTATTTAAGTCATTTCTCGCCTAATCAAAAAATAAAATAAATTTCCACCGATCATTTGATTTGTAATATCCGTTAATTTCTATTAAAATGAATTCCGACCGTTTGGTCGTGCCGTAACCACATTGGAAATAAAAAAAAGAGGTAAAATAATAATATGATAATAAAAAAAATACCTTTTAGTAAATGAAGCGAAAAAAAATCAATCGGACGTTTTCTCTTTGGGATTTCTCATTCTTAATCGAATTAACTAAATAACTAAAGTGAAACTAAGGCTAAAATCAATTCGCCTAGTCAAGCTCGTGTACAAAAAAGTCACTAAAAAGGGTTTGAAATTTTATCATCTCAGTTTTCCTTATCAAGTTAAATGGATCATTTTTAAGGTCCAACGCCTTAAAATGATCCCCTTTCAAGTAAAAAAGAATCGCCTGATTCACTCTTAAGAAAAGAACTACGTAGGTCTGATTTCCTCTTCGATGGAGGGTACGTAGGAGCAAAAGCCCCGCTTTTGTCGACCTCAAAAATAAAAGGTAAGATAACACAAATTCACAATTCTAAAAAGTAGGCTGTTGTCCTCTGAGGCAAACGTGAGAGGTGCTAATACCTTCCTCAAACGTAAATACAACTCCCGAACTTAGAATTTTCGTTTTGACCGGTTTCCTTCGGTTTTTCCGACGTTTTCCACAAATAAACATTGGTGGCGACTCCACGCATCTTTCCTCCTTTGGAAAGCGCACCCGTGAGCCTCGCCTCGCACGCCCGCAAAAGGGCATGTTGCGACAGTTGGCGACTCCACTGAGGATTTTTGTGAGTTAGGCCTATTTTAAGGAATTGTGGAATTGTGAAACTTTGTGTGTGCACTTGTTGAACTGTGTAAAATGTAAATAATTGTTGTCTATTTCGCATTCTTTACACTGTATTCTAAGCACCCACGAGTTTGAGTAAAAAAGGGGCCCTATACCCGGGTTCATGGGAATCTAAGGAGTGGAGGTGAATCTATCATCATGCTAGGTCTCCGACTTGCTTGATAATAGTGAAACCTCGTCTAGAGCTTTCTCTCTTTATAATATGTTGTCGCTGGTATTCCATACCGCAACAATATTATTATTTTGAGTGATGATACCTCTAGAAAACAGCCACGTGAGTTATGAATGGTTGGGGGTAGTTATTAGAGACCCCTAGATATTGTCCTATAGGTTCCCAAATAGGGGCCAAGAGCAAACACGCTCCGTGCCATTTTGTTCTCATGCATTTTTTGGTAAAATAGCACTAGTTTATAGTTTTGCTAGTGACGTTTTGTTTTTTTTAGAGTAATATGTAACTTTTTAATACTACGTTGAGGCGCCATGATAACTAAAACGTAGCATTAAAAAGATGGATCTTTGCGGTCTCGTACGTGTCAATTACCCCTTTGTTTTGTTTTCTTTCCATTTCATGCATACGCATTGCATCATTCATGTTGAGTCTTGATCCATCCCTTTTTTAGCTAAATGATGGGGACAAATCAAAACGGCAAAAGATTTTATCAAGTCAAGGTTAAGGGTCTAGATGTCACCAGCCTCAACGAATTGGGACGATTGATGGGACCTCTCCAAAGGCAAGCCTTCCACAAAGTGTACAGAAAGATTCTAGATTTGACCGCAGCGGAGGTATTTACGGAAGCTGTCATATCCCTCGCCCAGTACTATGATCAGCCATTGAGGTGCTTCACGTTTTGGGACTTCCAAATGGTACCGACTGTTGAAGAGTTTGAGGAGATATTTGGATGCCCTCTTGGGGAAGAAAACCGTACCTGTTCTCCGGGTTTCTTCCCTCCTTGAGTAAGATTGCAGTTGTGGTCAGAGATTCGGCAAAAGAGTTGGATTGCATGAAGCAAACTCGGAACGACGTAGTAGGCCTGCCGCGGAAGTACTTGGAAGGCAAGGCAAGGGACATGGCAAGTCAAGAGAAGTGGGGCCCGTTTGCGGATACACTAGCTTTGCTGATTTTTGGGGTTGTCTTCTTTCCGAACATGGACGGTTTGGTGGACTTAGCCGCAATTGATGCTTTCCTTGCATATCACCATAGCAAGGAAAGTCCAGTGATGGCTATCTTGGCAGACTTATTTGATACCTTTGACCGAAGGTGCGAGAAAAACAGTGTACGAATTGTCTGTTGCTTACCCGCTCTCTGTGTGTGGTTGGTTTCGCACCTATTCCAACAAGACATAAGACATCCGTGTCCACTTCAAAGTTATCGCTCGTGAGTCGAAAAAAGAAAAGTTGATTGGGACCAACACTTGGTTGGGATAGGAGGCAGCGCAATCAATTGGTTTCCCCGATGGAAGGAAGGCAAGGAGGGAGTTCTTTTCTCGTGTGGGGACTACCTTAATGTTCCATTGATAGGGACGAAGGGTTGTATTAACTATAATCCCGCACTTGCCATAAGACAGTTAGGACACCCCATGAGGGGAGCGCCAACAGAAGAGAGTCTCTCGCCTTTCCTTGTGAAGGATTTAGGCGCGCAAAGTCTCAAGGTTATACAAAGAGTTCACAAGGCGTGGAGAAGTCCGTTGAGGAAAGACAAAGAGCTTAGGGGCATCCGTAATGGCGTCATCGGTGGTTATCATGGATGGCTAAAAGTTCATACGCGAGGGTTAGATTGGCTCTCCAAGTTGAAAGTTATCAATGAGGAGAACTTCGAAGCTCCGGAGGAAGATGAAGAAGTCCAAGCTCTAAAATTAGAGCTAGGGAAGGCAAGACTCGCCAAAGAAAAGTTCAAGTCAGCCGCTACACACATCCGGAAAGAGTGCACTGAGTTACAAGAGGAAAACGCGGCCACTGCAAGAGCCCTTGAACAAGAAACCAAAAGGGCCCGCAAGGAGGAACATGGCCGAGATAAATTTTGAGGAGCTTTGTAGGGTAGAAACAATGAGCTCAAGCTCTGGAGAGAGGAAAGAGACTAGTCACGGGTGCATGGCATGATCTTAAAGGAAGAGTTAGCTGCTTACGCAAGATCCAAGAGGAGTTTGGCTCAACACTTGGAAGCCACGGAGCAAAGCATGCTAGCTATCATAGGGCAGTACAAGGAAGAGTTAAACCAGTCTGTGACCCACGAAGAAAAGCTAGTAGAGGATTTCGCACAAGCGTACGCCGAAAAAGAAGCAAGAGGGAGGGTGATTGATGCATTGCATCAAGAAGCGACTATGTGGATGGATAGGTTCGCCTTGACCTTAAGTCAAGACCTCCCGCGACTGCTAGCCAAAGTAAAAGCCATCGCTGAAGTGTGTACAACCCCCGAGGAAATTCATGGGCTAATCAATTACTGTCAACACATGATAGATCTGATGGCCCATATAATTAGAAACCGTTAGGTTCTCTTGTAACACTTTTGTATAATCTTGGATAGATGAAAGCTTTGTTCTTTTTATAAAAAGAGAAGTTCTGAACTCATCACGTTATCTAAAAAATCTGGGGGTGGATCCAAGTGCTCTGATCATTCATTTGCATATTCATGTTTTGGTGGCATACTCACCATTGTTTGTTTCTTTAGGGAATTCACCATAACTAAGAAAGTGCAAAAGCACCCCTATAACACTTGATCCAGAAAAATGGATAATGAAGAGGGCGTGCAAGAGCAGATGTAGGCCGACCTATTGGCCTTAAAAGATCAAATGGCTTCTATCACGGAGGCCATGCTAAAACTCCAGAAAACTTTAGAGGATAATGCCACGGTGACCGCCTCCAATACAGTTAGGGAAGCGGAACCGGTGCTACAGCCCGCCATAAACTTGGGCCGAGATAGAAACACAACGGTGTTCGGTCGGAGGTACAGTCCGCAAGCTTACCCTTATGGCTTGCCTCCCGACTTCACTCCCCGTGCCGCTCTGGAAGATGTGAGCCAAGCCCATACTTTCGAGGGGCAACTTCCTCCTTATGCCGATTACCCCCTGCAAGAAGATGATGAAGGAGATGCCCATCTAGGCCTTCCGCTTCCCCTCAAGGATCCAGCCCCCCATGAATTACCCCAACCAAACATAGTCTGCCATGTCCCGTCTTCACCCGCACCCGTAAAAGAATACGTTCCCTTCGCAGAAGATAAGGGAAAGATTGATTCACTTGAAGAGAGGCTAAGAGCGGTAGAGGGCCTTGGCAATTACCCGTTCTCAGATTTAGCGGACCTATGTCTGGTACCAGACATCGTCATCCCTCCCAAGTTCAAAGTACCAGATTTTGATAAGTATAAAGGGACGACATGTCCAAAAGGGCATCTTCGGATGTATTGCCGAAAGATGGGGGCGTACTCTACGGACGAAAAGCTGTTGGTACATTTCTTTCAAGACAGCTTGGCTAGAGCAGCAGTGGCATGGTATACCAATCTGGAAGCATCTCAGATCCGGTCGTGGAAGGATTTGGAAACTACCTTCATTAGGCAGTACCAATACAATACGGATATGGCTCCCGATCGGAACCAGCTTCAGAGTATGACCAAGCGAGAACATGAGTCCATTAAAGAATATGCCCAAAGGTGGAGAGATCTTGCATCCCAAGTCGTCCCGCCCATGACGGAGAGGGAGATGATCACAATCATGGTAGATACGTTGCCTACATTCTACTATGAAAAGCTGATAGGCTACATGCCAGCTAACTTTGCGGATCTCGTCTTCGCCGGAGAAAGAATTGAATCTGGACTGAGAAAAGGCAAGTTCGAATATGCCTCCAACACGGCCCCCAGCAACAACAGAAGAGCCTCAGTGGTGGGCGCGAGGAAAAAGGAAGGAAATACCCACGCGGTCACCACCGCCCCAACATGGATGAAAGCACCCCAAAATATCCAAAGCTCATACCAGCCTAACCCCCCGAACTTTTCAATCCGAGCCGGGAGTTCCCTCCCGACTCAAGTAAAAGAACCACCCGCAGCAGAAAGAACACCGGCCCAACGCACAGCTCCAGCCACTCCCCGGCCAGTCAATAATGCAGCCCCCGGCGCGAGCTATAATAATGCATAGCGCCCACCCCCGAAAGATAACTTCTCTCCTATTCCCATGGCATACTCCGAGTTATGGCCTTCATTATTGGAGAATCATTTGGTGGTGGCCATACCTGGGAGGGTCTTCCAACCACCATACCCCAAGGGGTACGACCCGGGTGCTAAGTGTGTATACCATGGTGGAGCTCCCGGGCACAACATTGACTCCTGCATCCCGTTCAAGTATAAGGTGCAGAACCTAATTAATGCTGGCTGGCTATCGTTTCAAGAGGAGAGCCCAAATGTTAAAACCAACCCGCTAGCTAGTCATGGAGGGGCTAGCGTAAACGCCATCGAAGAGGATGAGCCATCACGGGCAAAGAGATTAGGAGAGGTGGCTACTTCTAGACGCTTCATTTACCAATCGCTGCAAGCGGCATGCATGGTCTCCCGTGGCGGAGACGAAAGGGACGAATGTTTGTTTCACCTCGGGGAGCCACACGACATGGAAACTTGTCTCGCGGTGGAAGAATTACATCAGCGGCTCATGGACTGGGGACAGCTTGAAGTGTCCAAAGGAGGGAGGGAAGAACCACAAATTTGTATGCAGTCGGAAGAAAAGAAGGTTCCCCCAAACCCCAAAGCCCTAGTAATATGTTTTACTAGGAAAGGGACCGGCTCCACACCCATATACCCCCGGACAGCGCCCAAGCCGACGCCGTTTGCATATCAAAGCAATAAGGCCGTTTCGTGGAAGTATACCCCTCCCGTTTTTGGAGAAAGAGTTGCAACCGAAGTTGACTCCCTGTCAGCCAAGGTAACCAATATCACCGGCCTCAGTGGCGTAACCCGCAGTGGTCGGGTGTTCGCTTCCCCTCACTCGGCGGAGTTGCACTCCAAAGGGAAAACGCCCATAGTCCAAGAGCCCACAGACGTAGCCACCCCCTCAAGAGAAGTGGACCCTCCTGTGGTAAAAGGGGTTGAAAAGAAAGAGGGTCTTCAAGGAAAGACGGTGACTTTGGAAGAGGCTCATGAGTTCCTTCGCCTCATCCAACAAAGCGAGTTTAAGGTAGTCGAGCAACTGAATAAAACTCCAGCAAGGATTTCTTTGCTTGAACTGCTCATAAACATCGAGCCTCATCGTGCGCTGTTGATAAAAGTCCTCAATGATGCCCATGTAGCAAACGATATCTCAGTGGAGGGTTTTGAGGGCATCGTTAATCATATAACCACCAATAATTATATCGCGTTTGCGGAAGAAGAGATTCCCGTTGAGGGGAGAGGACACAACAAGTCTCTACATGTGTCGGTGAGATGTATGGACCATGTCATCGCGAAGGTACTTATCGACAATGGATCGAGTTTAAATGTGATGCCAAAGACCACCTTGGAAAAGCTGCCTTTTAGTGGGTCACTGATGGAAGCTTGCTTGTGGGGCTTCTGTGGAGGCTGGATCTTTGAGCTTCAATGAGGTCCTTTAATGGTGATTTTCCACCATGGAGATGCAGCGGAAGACAAAGGAGAAGAGGAGAGAGGAGGCGCCATCCACTAGGGAATAAGCCTTGGAAGAAGGAGCTTCACCACCAAGATGAGCCTTGGATAAGAAGCTTGGAGAGGATGCTTCAATGGAGGAAAAGAAAAAGGGAGAGAAAAAGAGAGGGGGGAGCACGAAATTGAAGGAAGAAAAAGGGAGAGAAGTTGAACTTTGTGTTGTGTCTCACAAGACTCTCATTCATCAAAGTTACAACTAGTGTTACACATGCTTCTATTTATAGACTAGGTAGCTTCCTTGAGAAGCTTTCTTGAGAAAACTTCCTTGAGAAGCTTCTTTGAGAAAACTTCCTTGAGAAGCTAGAGCTTAGCTACACACACCCCTCTCATAACTAAGCTCACCTCCTTGAGAAGCTTCCTTAAGAAGATTCCTAAAGAAGCTAGAGATTAGCTACACATACCTCTCTAATAGCTAAGCTCACCTCTTTGAGATGAAAAGCTAGAGCTTAGCTACACACCCCCTATAATAGCTAAGCTCACCCCCATGACAAAAAAACATGAAAATACAAAAAAAAAGTCCTTACTACAAAGACTACTCAAAATGCCCCGAAATACAAGGCTAAAACCCTATACTACTAGAATGGCCAAAATACAAGGCCCAAACGAAGGAAAAACCTATTCTAATATTTACAAAGATAAGCGGGCTCATACTTAGCCCATGGGCTCAAAATATACCCTAAGGCTCATGAGAACCCTAGGGCCTTCCCTTGGATATCTAGCCCAATCTACTTGGAGTCTTCTACCCAATGCCCTTGCGGGATAGGATTGCATCATTCCCTCCACCTTGGAAAGGATTTGACCTCAAATCCTGAGGTTCTTCATACTCTGGGCTCCTTCCCTCAACACCTGTAAAAAGAACAAAAACATATATATTAGTGGTGTTTGGTATGTTGAAGTAAGGTAAGGTCTGAAAACGCATTTCCTGGGCATCTTCCCATGAAGGAACATGGTTTCTCACCAACTCAATGAGTGGTGCTACAAGTATAGAAAAATATGGGACAAACCTTTTGTAAAAGTTTGTTAAGTCATGGAAGCCCCAAATTTTTCTTATACTTGGTGGAGTGGGCCACTCAGGAATGACCTTTATTCTCTTAGGGTTCATGGGAACCCCTTGATCACTATTTGAAAAATTAAGAAAAGTAACACAATAAAACATACCTTTTTTTGTATTTTCATATTGATTATTCCTACCAAAAAGTATGACAAACCTAAGGTGTCCCATATGAGTACCTAAGTTTGTATTGAAACTAAAAATAAGAACAAACCTACCTAATGGGTCCCTATGTACACACACCATGAAGATGTTAGGTGTACGAGTGATTTTACAAAAGAGGGTTGCACCACTCAAAACATTCATCATACCACCTATTTTAGGGACTTGGTGCCTAATAATACCTATTTTGGGCACCAACAAAGCACAAGGATTTAAGCTCTTGCGAACCAAACCCTCATCCAACAACTTCTTTACTTGAGGAATAAACTCAAGCCCAAGAGGTGTGGCAATGCTAGCAAGTGCCTTTTTACAAAAGAGAAAATGTGGAGGTTGTCTAAGAGGGAAAGTTTCTTTATTGTTTGTCTTTATTGTAAAATGAGTTTCCTTCTTAGCTAAACTCTTGGAGGAGACACTTACCTCCTTACACTTCTCTTTAACCACTAATGGTTGTCCTTCTTCATGGGGGTAGATTTCTTCACTAGATTCTTCCCCTTTTGCTTTTTCACTTTCACTAGAGGAAGGTGAAGTAGTAGCCTCATCTTGGCTACTATAAATGTCTTGGCCCCTCATAATCATCGTTTTTGTGGAGGGGCATTGAGAAGTAATGTGTCCTCTTCCAAGACATTTAAAGCACTTTGTAAAGCTAGTTTTCTCTTGCATACTAGCCTTAGGGCTTGCTTTTCTATTGTCTTTCCCTTATCATCTTTGGGCTTAGAAGGTGTCACCCCTAAGATGCCTTGACCTTGGTCTTTCTTTGGATAAGAGTGAAAGCCATAAGATTTTGAAGTAGACTTCTTTTTAAGTTGTTGCTCTACCCTTATTTCCCAATCTAAGTTAGCCTCTACATTGTCCTTCCCATGGAAGTATGAGAGTTTAATGTTAGCCTCTTGAGGCTTTCTTTACTTTTCTCTTCTATGGGAGTGAGGTCTAAGATGTGACCTATGCCTTCCTTCGTAATAGTCACGAAGTTCTTCACTTAGGCTTTTGCAAGAGTTATGACTACTATACGAGGCATGTTTTTCTCTTTTCATTTCTTTCATTATTTTTCTTCTTTCTTCCTCTCTTATTTTCTTTCTTTCATCTTGACTTTTTTCTTCCACTCTTTTTTTTCCTTTTTCTTTTCTCTCTTGTTTTTCTTTCCATAACTTGAGGGAACTCAACTCATCTAAGATTCTAGATAAAGGGTCTTTATGACTAGTACCCTCACCATTAACACTAGATGAATGATGACTCATGTTGGTTCCTAAGTTGTGGTTCTTTCTTGTTGGAGGTTTGAAAACAAAAGGTAAAAGAAACTATGGTTGAAACTAGCCAAAATAAACACTAAAAGAGGTGTGAAAGATAAGGTAAAAAACTAATTGGTAAAAGGAAAGCTATCTAGGCGGTTTGACAATGGAAGGTAAAGGAAATAAGATATGAAAGTAAGCAAGAAATGTAAACTAGGCGAATCCTAAGAGTGTTTGGATGACCACATTCAAGGTTCCTAACAAAACACTCATTATCCTAAGGAAAAATTGCCTAAAATTATTACACACAAATGGAAGTTTGGTAACCTATTGGAGGCTCCCAACACACTTCCAATGAAAGGCCTTTTTGTTACAAAACTTGAAAGCAATGAAGGTAAGTAAATTGCAAATTACAAAATTATAAAACGGTCCTCAATTTTGGTGGTTGTTCTCTCTTTGGTGATTCACTAAATTTGGAGTGCTTCTTAGTCCAATAGCTCTTAAGGTGGTTGGCACCTTTCTTCTTGACTCAAATTCTTCAAGGGATGGCACCAATCCTCCTTCCAATTCCCTATATGGCAACCCACAAACAAGGAAACAAAGAGACAAGCAATAACCAAAGACCAAAAAAAATGAAATGAAAGCTAAACCAATGGATTTTTAACAAGACAATTTTTCAAGGATTATTCAACAATTAAAGCAATGAAAAGGACATAGAAGCAAGCTAGGACTCAAAGAGAAACTTAGAATGGCTCTAGAGTAGAGTAAAAAAAACTAAAAAAAAAAGACTCAAAAAACCTCTAGCTTTGGCACTTGTCTTCACACTAATTTTCAATTGAAATTGTGGAACTAAGATTGGTATAACATAGGCACCAATTATAGAATAAATTTTGAGCCAAAACAACAAGCACACTTCCCTTTCATTTTTTTCCTGGATACTGATTTTCCTGCCAACTTATGTGATTTTTAGTATTTTTTCCTTTTATCCAAATCACTTGTTTATTTTTTTCTAACTTTTTTCCATATGTCTAGAAAATTCAGTAAAAATTTCTGCTCAAAATTAGAAGTAACCAATTCTCAGTAATTTTTACAAGTTTGTATGTCCAAGCTGCCAGCACCAGCGATTTTGTTTTTTAAGCATGGTATATTGATTGCCTTGGGCTTACTTTCAACCTTCCTATGTATGTTGAAATCACTAGGATTGTTTACCACAGTTTTAGGAGTTCAATATTCACTTAGGATCAACATTTCAGCCAGCAATTCAATCACCAAAACTCAAATTCACAATAGACACAATCATAAGGAAACCTAAAAGTTCAAGAAAAGGTTCACAATCAAAGACTCTAAGAATTTTGCATGAACATGTTAAGGACTAATTAACATGAAAGATTTGACTCAAATCAAATAATAGGCTAAAAGAATTTCATACACTCATGAAAAAATGAGTTAGACAAAGAAACAAGAAAATAAAATTCAGCACAACGTAAGAAATCTTATGTGACAAGTTTCATGACTAGACATGACTTCTATGACAAAACTACAATAGGTGAACAAGTCACTCTAGATTTTTGAGGTTTTCTTCTACTTTAATATTTTTGTAAGAATTTTATGGTTTAGGTTTCATCCACAAAAAATAACAAGACAAAACTCAAAGGAACCTAAACTCAACACAATTCATGGTTCAAGAACAAGAACAAGAAATTTGAACCATAGAAAATCAAATATAGCTTCTATAGCAAGTTTAATCGGTGGAAACTCTAAAGAATCATGTTAACAACATTTAGAACAAGACATGTGAGGAGATACATGGAGAAAAATGAAGAAACAACAATGGAAGAGAAGGTAAAGAAAAAAAATTAATGGAGGTTTAAGGAGCACCTACTTGAAGCTCTTGTGCTCTGATTACCACTTGATGGAAGCTTGCTTGTGGGGCTTCTATGGAGGCTGGATCTTTGAGCTTCAATGAGGTCCTTTAATGGTGATTTTCCACCATGGAGATGCAGCGGAAGACAAAGGAGAAGAGGAGAGAGGAGGCGCCATCCACTAGGGAATAAGCCATGGAAGAAGGAGCTTCACCACCAAGATGAGCCTTGGATAAGAAGCTTGGAGAGGATGCTTCAATGGAGGAAAAGAAAGAGGGAGAGAAAGAGAGAGGGGGGAGCACGAAATTGAAGGAAGAAAAAGGGAGAGAAGTTGAACTTTGTGTTGTGTCTCACAAGACTCTCATTCATCAAAGTTACAACTAGTGTTACACATGCTTCTATTTATAGACTAGGTAGCTTCCTTGAGAAGCTTTCTTGAGAAAACTTCCTTGAGAAGCTTCTTTGAGAAAACTTCCTTGAGAAGCTAGAGCTTAGCTACACACACCCCTCTCATAACTAAGCTCACCTCCTTGAGAAGCTTCCTTAAGAAGATTCCTAAAGAAGCTAGAGATTAGCTACACATACCTCTCTAATAGCTAAGCTCACCTCTTTGAGATGAAAAGCTAGAGCTTAGCTACACACCCCCTATAATAGCTAAGCTCACCCCCATGACAAAAAAACATGAAAATACAAAAAAAAGTCCTTACTACAAAGACTACTCAAAATGCCCCGAAATACAAGGCTAAAACCCTATACTACTAGAATGGCCAAAATACAAGGCCCAAACGAAGGAAAAACCTATTCTAATATTTACAAAGATAAGTGGGCTCATACTTAGCCCATGGGCTCAAAATATACCCTAAGGCTCACCAGAAATTAAAGTTCGCAGTTGGTGGACTTTTAGTAATAGTGTCGGGTGAAGAGGATATGTTGGTGAGCTACCCCTCTTCTGCACTATACGTCGAAACAGCGGAAGAATCGTTGGAAACACCTCTGTGGAACCAAGTCCATCGCTACCTTCTCTCTCCAATGCGGCCATAATGGTGGCACGGGTTATGCTCAAGAACGGATTTGAGCCCGGAATGGGTCTAGGCAAGGACGGCTTCAGGAATGCCGACGTAGTCGATATTAAGGGAAATCCGTACAAATATGGATTGGGGTATGAACCCGGGATGCCGGGGAGGAGGAATGTGCCATCAAGACTTCGGGCGGATAGAGTATGGCCCGGCCGTATTAGCCAGTGTTTCACGAGTGCCGGAATGGTGTCCGAGGAAGAGGTAGCCGCAGTAGGAGAGGAGTTCCCTCAAGACCCACCAAATTTCTTGCAACCATGCCATCCCGATTCCCAAGTGGGGAACTGGCACGTGATAAGTCAGTCAGAGGTCTATACCGCTGATTCAATGTAATTAGAGGCTATAGTTTCCTTTCTCTCTTGTTTTTGTGAAACCTACCTTATTAAATAAACAAAGAGATCTTGTTTCATCTGTTCTTGCAGTCCCACCTTTTCTCATATCATTTTGCATGTTTTTTGTTTCTTTTGTCTTGATTGGTATAGATATGAGGGTCGATTCTTCGATGATCCTAACGACGACGGTTTGACGATCAATTTCGACCGAGATGTAAGCCAAATGATGAACGAAGAAGAGGAAGAGGATGTCCTTTCACCAGAGTTGGAGAGGTTGATCGCTCAGGAAGAACGCGAAATGAAGCCTCACCAAGAAGAAACCGAACTGGTGAACTTAGGGACCGGAGAGGAAAAGAAAGAAGTAAAAGTGGGAACTAGTATGACCGCACCTATCCGCCAAGGCTTGATAACCCTTCTTGAAGAATATCAAGACGTCTTTGCGTGGTCATACCAAGACATGCCCGGTCTGGACTCCGACATTGTGCAGCATAAGTTGCCTTTGAATCCTGGGTCTTCCCCAGTTAAACAAAAGCTACGAAGGATGAGACCCGAGATGTCTTTGAAGATCAAAGAAGAAGTAAGAAAGCAGTTCGATGCGGGTTTCTTAGCTGTGGTGCGATACCCGGAGTGGGTGGCCAACATTGTCCCGGTCTCGAAAAAGGACGGCAAGGTGCGAATGTGTGTAGACTATCAGGACTTAAACCGTGACAGTCCTAAAGACAATTTTCCTCTGCCACACATTGATATATTGGTAGATAATACAACTAAGTTTGCCCTTTTCTCGTTTATGGACGATTTCTCGGGGTATAATCAAATAAAGATGACACCCGAAGATGTAGAGAAGACCACTTTCGTCACCCTATGGGGGACGTTCTGCTATAAAGTGATGGCCTTCGGGCTCAAAAATGCTGGGGCAACCTATCAGCGTGCCATGGTGGCGTTGTTCCATGACATGATGCATAAGGAAATAGAGGTCTACGTAGATGACATGATTGCCAAATCTCGGACTGAGAACGAACACCTCGTCAATCTACGTAAGCTGTTCGAAAGGTTACGAAAATACCAACTGAAGCTAAACCCAACCAAGTGCACCTTTGGGGTAAAGTCGGGGAAGTTGCTAGGATTTATCGTAAGTCAGAAAGGGATAGAGATAGATCCCGAGAAAGTGAAGGCCATCCTTGAAATGCCGGAACCATGCACGAAGAAGCAGGTTCGAGGTTTCTTGGGCAGGTTGAATTATATCGCGAGATTTATCTCGCAACTCACCCCTACATGTGAGCCCATTTTCAAGCTATTACGTAAGAACAAGGCGGTCCTGTGGAACAGTGACTGCCAAGAGGCCTTCAAGAAGATCAAACAGAGTCTCGCAAACCCCCCGGTGCTCATGCCACCTGTAACAGGAAGACCTCTTTTCCTGTACATGACCGTGTTGGACGAGTCTATGGGGTGCGTGTTAGGTCAGCACGATGATTCTGGGAAAAAGGAACAAGCCATTTACTATCAAACAGAAGTTTACCGCATGTGAGATGAATTACTCGATGCTGGAAAGGACGTGTTATGCTCTGGTATGGGCATCACATCGGCTTAGGCAGTACATGCTCAGCCATACCACGTGGCTTATTTCCAAAATGGATCCCGTGAAATACATCTTTGAGAAACCGGCCCTCACGGGACGAATCGCTAGGTGGCAGGTACTACTATCTGAATTCGATATTGTGTATGTCACCCAAAAGGTGGTAAAGGGAAGCGCCTTGGCAGATTATTTGGCCCAGCAACCCCTCTAGGATTATCGGCCGATGCACCCTGAGTTCCTAGATGAAGATATCATGGCCCTGTTCGAAGAGAAGCGGACGCACGAGGACATAGACAAATGAATTGTTTGCTTCGATGGGGCATCTAATGCTTTGGGCCATGGAGTAGGGGCAGTCCTTGTATCCCCGGATGATCAGTGTATTCCTTTCACGGCTAGGCTAGGTTTTGATTGTACCAACAATATGGCCGAGTACGAAGCATGCGCCCTCGGGGTTCAGGCGGCCATTGATTTTGATGTAAAACTACTCAAAGTGTATGGAGACTCGACTTTGGTGATACGCCAGTTGAAAGGAGAATGGGAAACTAGGGATCCGAAGTTGATACCCTATCAAACTCACATCTTGAGGTTAGCCGAGTTCTTTGACGACATTTCTTTCCACCACATACCTCGGGAAGAGAATCAAATGGCCGATGCATTAGCCACCCTGGCATCCATGTTTCAACTTGCCCCCCACGAGGATCTGCCGTACATCGAATTCAGATCTCAGGGCAGGCTAGCATATTGTTACGCAATAGAGGAAGAGCGGGATGGGAAACCGTGGTACTTTGACATCAAACAATATGTCGAGAACAAAGAATACCCGCCAGGGATTTCTGACAATGACAAAAGGACGTTGAGGAGATTGGCTACTGGTTTCTATGTAAGTGGTACCATCCTGTACAAACGAAACCACAACATGACCCTCCTACGATGCGTAGATGCCAAAGAGGCAAACTTCATGATTGAGGAGATCCATGAGGGTTCATTTGGGACACATGCCAATGGGCATGCAATGGCCAGGAAGATCCTTAGGGCCGATTATTACTGGCTCACCATGGAGAGTGATTGCTGCGCCCATGTAAGGAAGTGTCATAAATGTCAGGAATACGCGGACAATGTCAATGTTCCGCCACATCCTCTGAATGTTATATCTGCCCCTTGGCCTTTTTCCATGTGGGGAATAGATGTCATTGGGGCCATCGAACCCAAAGCGTCGAATGATCACCGCTTCATTCTTGTGGCGATAGATTACTTCACCAAATGGGTCGAAGTGGCTTCTTATACTAATGTCACGAGAAGTGTGGTGGTCAGATTCATAAAGAGGGAGCTGATTTGTCGATACGGACTCCCTAGGAAGATCATTACTGACAACGGCACCAATCTGAACAACAAAATGATGCAAGAAATGTGTGAGGATTTCAAGATCCAACATCATAATTCCACCCATTATCGGCCAAAGATGAATGGGGCTGTTGAGGCCGCGAATAAGAATATTAAGAAGATTGTTCAGAAGATGACGGTGTCATACAAAGATTGGCATGAGATGTTGCCTTTCGCCCTGCACAGATATAGAACCTCGGTACGAACTTCTACTGGGGCAACGCCGTATTCCTTGGTTTACGGGATGGAAGCAGTACTCCCATTTGAGGTAGAGGTTCCTTCTCAGAGGATAATAGCGGAATCAGGCCTAAAAGAGTCAGAATGGGCTCAAGCACGCTACGACCAGCTCAACCTTATTGAAGGGAAGTGTTTGACAGCCATGAGCCATGGGCGCCTATATCAACAAAGGATAAAGAACGCGTTCGATAAGAAGGTGCACCCGCGCAAGTTCAACGAGGGGGACCTTGTGCTAAAAAGGATGTTCCACGCTGTTAAGGATAATCGAGGCAAGTGGGCCCCGAATTATGAAGGACCTTTCGTTGTGAAAAAGGCTTTTTCTGGGGGTGCTCTGATACTCACCAACATGGATGGCAAGGAGCTACCCTCGTCCGTAAACTCCGATGTCGTTAAGCGATATTACGCTTGATGTCTGGGGCAATTGAGAGGACCGTTGCATGTTCTTTTACCTCTGAGTTTTTGTTTTTCTTGGTTTCCTCCAGGGATTCCCTTTCACTGTAATTGTCTCGTTTCATTAAAAGAAGAGGAGATGGGTGAGGCTTCAGTCCTCCCTTTGGTTTCAAACCTTGTGTTAGTTTATAATCACTTGAGCCATCTTCGCTCGGTTCATGGGGTGCCCCAAACGCTTAAATTAAAACTGAACCTAACCAACCTTCACTAAGAAAATCATTGCATTAAAAAACATTCATGCATGCACGTACACATGCATATCTTGTGGTAACAGTGACATAATCGTCTTAGGCCACGATCAGAAGTCGAGACGAGTTGACGGCAAAAATCAACCAGGGTAAGACGATGACCCAGTCACGCTTGGCCGCATATTGTTTGTTTTCTACTTGCAGGTACTTAGGGACGGATGCAAATGGAGGATAGGGTCACGACTGACCGATCGTCGTCCCTTCCCGGCGCTGGAGAAGCAGAGAATGTCGCTGCAAGGCAGCCCAGTATCCTTTGAATTCACAACATTTATTACTATGGTTTGTTTTAAATAAGGTAATCGATGCCTGATTATAACTTAAGTAGGTTCGAGTAGGCGAACGCTAACCCGTAAGGGGGGGGGGGGGCAAGTTTAATGTTTCCCCTAAAAAAAATTCAAAAAAAAGAAGAGGTACAGGTTAGCTCGCCTGGGCGAGCTGAGCTCGCCTGGGCGAGCAACCCCTGTACAAAAATATAAAGGAGTGGAGGGGGAACGTTTTCTTCACCCAAAACTCTTCCCCCTCACTTTAAAAACTTCCAAGCTCACGGGAAATACAAAAACAGCAGCCCCCAAGCTTCCATTGTTGAGTTTTTGCTTCCCTTTTCACGTTTTAATTCTCTCCTCACAAGTAAGTGCAATTTCCCTTGGTTATTTGGCTCTCCATTGATGTGATTTGGTACTTTAGTTGCTCATTTTTCACAAAATTCGTGAAGCAATTCACATCCGAATCCATGCTTGTTTTGTGGAGTTGAGGGTTGGTGTGAGAAGGCCATAGGCCTATGTTGCATTTTAAAGCAATGGGGCATGCCACATTGCCACCGTTCTCTTGCAATTTATGTCTAAACATGCGCCCACCAAGTGCTCGGTGAAATGCCCCAATGACATAGTGTCATACCCTAATTTCGTCTGGGGATTATTACTTGATGACATGCAATCTTTGGTTAGCCGCTTTGAGATACTTGGCGTCCTTTGTTGCACAATAAATGAAGTCCCGAGACGTCTCAGAAATCTAAAGGAAGTAGGCTTGCGCGATCCGTGAAATTCCGTAATGTGGCGGAAGTCGAAAAGAGGTGTTGTTGTGCAATCCGTAAGTTTCCGTAACTTCTTCGAAAGCTAAAAAAGAGTAAATACATAATCCGTAAGTATTCGTAACCTTGCGGAAGGAAAATAAGTATCGTTACGAAATTCGTAAAGTTTCGTAACGTTACGGAAAAAGAATTACAAAAAAATAGAAAGGGGGGTGCATTTAGTAAAAATGGGGGTGTAAATAGCAACCAGACCCACTTGGGCCCTCCAGAAGATTCCTCTAGAAGGCTGTTGCTTCTGGAGGAAGCAACCTTTCTCGCCTGGGCGAGCTGGGCGGCAAGCTTCTCCCCTATTTTGCTATAAATAGGGGAAGAAGTGAAGAAGAAAAGGGTTCAGCCCCTTAGGCACTTCTCTCTCTTTCGAATTTGCTGAGGAAAATTATTTCCGTGAAGAAAATCCAAGCCGAGGCGCTTCCGTAACGTTTCACTGAGTAATTACGCGAATATTCTCGACCGTTCTTCAAAGATTCATCATTCGTTCTTCGTTTTCTTCAGTCTTCAACGGGTAAGTACCTCAAACCAAGCTTTTCAATTCATTATATGTACCCGTGGTGGTCCACATTGTGTTTCATGTATTTTCATTCTCGTTTTCATTTACTTTTTATACCCCCTTTTGATGTGCTTAAGCCATTTATTTAAGTCATTTCTCGCTTATTCTAAAAATAAAATAAATTTCCACCGATCATTTGAATTGTATCATCCGTTAATTTTGGTTAAAATGAATTCCGACCGTTCGGTCGTGCCGCAACCACGTTGGAAATCAAAAAAGAGGTAAAATAATAATATAATAATCCAAAAATATTTTTTAGTAAAATGAAGCACAAAAAATCAATCGGACGTTTTCTCTTTGGGATTTCTCATTCTTAATTGAATTGACTAAATAACTAAAGTGAAACTAAGGCTAAAATCAACTCGCCTAGTCAAGCTCGTCCACAAAAATAGGTTTTTGAAAGTTCATCATTTTAGTTTCTTACTAAGTAAAAAGAATCATTCTTAAGGTCCAACGCCTTAAAATGATCACCCCTCAAGTAAAGAGAATCACTTGATCCATGTATAAGGAAGAACTACGTAGGTCTGATTTCCTCTCCAAAGGAGGGTACGTAGGAGCAAAAGCCCCGCTTTTGTCGACCTAAAAAAAAATAAAAAGAAATAAAAGTTAAGATAACACAATTCCACAAATTCTAGAAATAAGGCTGTTGTCTTTCGAGACAAACGTAAGAGGTGCTAATACCTTCCTCAAGCATAAATACAACTCCCGAACTTAGAATTTTCATTTTGACCGGTTTCCTTCGGTTTTCTCGACGTTTTCCACAAATAAACATTGGTGGCGACTCCGCGCACCTTTCCTCCTTTGGAAAGCGCACCCGTGAGCCCCGCCCTCGCTCGCCCGCGAAGGGCACGTTGCGACAGTTGGCGACTCCACTGGGGAAACTTTTTTGTGAGTTAGGCCTATTTTAAAGAATTGTGGATTTGTGAAACTTCATGTGTGCATTTGTTGAACTGTGTAAAATGTAAATAATTGTTGTCTATTTCGCATTCTTTACACTGCATTCTAAGCACCCATGGGTTTGAGTAAAAAAAGGGGGCCCTATACCTGGGTTCATGGGAATTTAAGGAGTGGAGGTGAATCTATCATCATGCTAGGTCTCCGACTTGCTTGATAATAGTGAAACCTCGTCTGGAGCTTTCTCTCTTTATAATGTGTTGTCGTTGGTATTCCATACCGCCACAATATTATTATCTTGAGTGATGATACCTCTAGAAAACAGCCATGTGAGTTATGAATTGTTGGGGAGTAGTTATTAGAGACCCCTAGATATTGTCCTATAGGTTCCCAAATAGGGGCAAAGAGCAAACACGCTCCGTGCCATTCGTTCTCATGCATTTTTTGGTAAATAGCACTAGTTTATAGTTTTGCTAGTGATGTTTGGTTTCTTTAGAGTAATACGTAACCTTTTTAATACTACGTTGAGGTGCCATCATGCCCAAAACGTAACATTAAAGTTGGATCTCTGTGGTATCGTATGTGTGAATTACCCCTTTGTGTTGTTTTCTTTCCGTTTCATGCATGCGCATCTGCATCATACCGTCACACATGCGTTGTATGTGGGTCTCGTCTTTTGTCATGGGAAGCCGTAAGATCCATATCGTCTTCTTAACTGCACACATGGGGCACTATGCCCCCAAATGCGCAGTAAGGAGAGATGATTTTCCGGGCTCTCGTGTCCGTAAATGCATTCATATCATGCACCGCATAAACATCTCTTCAGCATCATAATGAACATATCGTTCCTGCATTTGTCCGTTATCACATTCCCATTTTGCATGAGTCATTGCATCATCATGCATATGCGTTCAACATACTTTTTGTTCTACATGTTTGCTCATACATGATCCTTGTATTTTCCTCTACAAAACAAAAACAAAAAAAAGGGGAAGCATGAAAATTCATGACGCATTCTTAGTTGCATGTGTTAGGTACCATGAGCCAACCATGTTGGGATCATAAACCCATTTCTAAAAAAAAAACACAAACAACAAAACAAAATGATTGAACATGGTACCTAATGCATGTTTAACTAAGAAAGGATGTTTCTTCGGGCATCTCAATCTCATAATTACATTTTCCATGCATAGCATGCGTATTCCCGAGTCTTTCATCCCTATGAAATGTTGATGAAGTATTGGCGATCAAAATTGCCATTCCCTGGGTTATGGGGTTGAACCAAGCTCGTGCTTTTACGAAAAGGTTCATCAAGTCAAGTTGAAGTATGGAAGTAACCATCTTGAAAAAAAATGGGGGCAAAAGATCGTGTTACATCGCCGCTTCGTCTACTGCCAAGCACATTTAGGGCTGCTGATGTCCCTGTTACTTCCAGTTTCACCTTGACGAAGATGTCATGGACCATGTTGAAAATCTAAATTGATTCAACCCCATATCCAGCGTAAAAATTCGCAATACTTCAACTGTGCATCATTCGCATACATCCATGTTGTTCATTGGTTGCATTGCTCATTACATTCTTTCCTTGAAAAAAAAAACTTAACCATTGTTATAAAAAAAAACATGCTTTACGGTGCCCTCACCGAACTTGTGCTAGAGCTAGAGTGATGGGTGAAGTAGAGGAGATACAAGAGAAGATGAAGGCCGACATGGAGGCCATTAAAGAGAAAATGGCCACAATGATAGAGGCCATGATGAGCGTGAAGAAGATAATGGAAGCCAATGCGGTTGCAATTGCCGCTACCAACACTGTTGCTAAGGTGAACTCGACGTCCCCATTCGGCATCAACCAAATGAATCATCCAACCTCAGATATGGTAGGCAAAGATTTGGGAAGTAGGGATGGCCCTCGCATGATGTGCAAATTCATAACGAGCACGCCTTCCCGCTATATGGTTTGCCTCCCAACTATACGCCACCCAATGTGGCGTACACTCCCAATAAGAATGTCAATAACTCCACTCCTATACCCATTGAGAGCCTGCAACCCCAAGCTGATCATGCACATGTCTCTTAAGCCGTGGGGGAGACATATGAAATTCCCCATCACAATCTAGCCGACTTCGAGCCTTGCCTCGGATATGCCACTGAAGGGCAAGCAGTTGGTGGTATACCCCTACAAAACACTTCGGAAGGCCCTCAGTATCACCCACAACTACGCCTCTTGCATTCCACGACAAGTAAAAACCCTCATGCTATGGCAGAAATGTGAAAGCTGGATCATCTAGAGGAAAGGCTCATGGTCATTGAAGGAGGTGAAGATTATGCTAACCTAGAAGAGTTGTTCCTAGTACCCAATATCATCACCCCTCTCAAGTTCAAGGTGCTGGACTTTGACAAGTACAAGGGGATTACTTGCCCCAACAACCATCTAAGGATGTATTGTCGGAAGATGGGGGCATACACAAAATGAGGAATTGTTGATACATTCCTTCCAAGAAAGTCTTACTGGGGTAGCTGTTACCTGGTACACCAACCTGGAACCTTCTCGAGTCCACTCTTCGAAGGACCTAATGTTTGCCTTCGTTAGGCAGTATCAGTACAATTTTGATATGGTTCCGGATAGGATGCAACAATAGAACATGTGCAAAAAGGGGCACATATCTTTCAAAGAATACGCCCAAAGGTGGAGAGACCTGGCAGCTCAAGTGGCACCTCAATGACGGAAAAAAATGATGACAATAATAGTAGACACATTACCAGTATTCTACTATGAAAAAATGGTGGGCTATGCACCTTCAGAGCTTTGCGGATTTGGTCTTTGCCTGTGAAAGGATCGATGTGGGTCTGAAAAGAGGCAAATTTAGTAATCCGGCTTTGGACAAATGAGAAAACTGGGGCAAATGAAGAGGGTGAGGATGAAGGAGAAGCCCGTGCTGTGACTGCCATTCCTATACAGCCAAGTTTCCCACCAACCCAACAATGTCATTACTCAGCCAATAACAAACCTTCTCCTTACCCACCGCCCAGTTATCCACAAAGGCCATCCCTAAAACAACCACAAAGTCTACCTACCGCACTTCCAATGACAAACACCACCTTTAGCACAAACCAAGAGCACCAACCAAGAAATGAATTTTGCAGCGAGAAAGCCTTAGAATTCACCCCAATTCCAGTGTCCTATGCTGACTTGCTCCCATATCTACTTGATAATTCAATGGTAGCCATAACCCTAACCAAGGTTCATCAACCTCCATTTTTCCGAGAATACGACTCGAATGCAACGTGTGCTTGTCATGGAGAAGCCCCGGGGCATTCCATTGAGCATTCTAGGGGCCTGAAGCGTAAGGTGAAAGGTCTAATTGATGCGGGCTGGCTGAAATTTGAGGAGAATCGTGTGTAAATCCTGACATTGACAAGAGATGCCACACATGGGGCAATTTTGAAAGTTGTTGTTAGATGTCTCTAATGACTCATCAGGATCTTCAAGTTTATGCCATTATTGTAAACCATAGTTACAATGCTAAATAAAATGGATAAATTTGATATCTTTGTCCCTCATGCTCTCACAAACGCATCTTTGCTTATTCAACTTTCACCGGAATGTGGGTGCAAGCCATTGGTCTGTTTGCTCAAACAACCTGTGCTTCTGAGTTTGGACTTCCAAGACCGTTCAATCAGAGATTACTCGTTTTGCACGTTGGTGGGGGTGCCGTAAAACAATGTGTAAAGTTCAAAACAAATAAATTTCAAAATAAAAAAAAAGCATTTGATTGACTGTGTTTTCAAGACGTCCATGTGACCTCATTTTATCATTTCGGAAAGTCTGTCTTTTGGAGAGAAGTGAGTTATCAAGAATAGGATGTTGGACAAGTGGCCTCAGTTACCTTAAGGAAAAAGGGGTTGAATTAAGATACAAAGATTATTCCCCAATTAAACTTTCACTCTCTCTTTTCGGATTAACAATGCACACAGGGACAACCCTTCCCTTGTATTCAAGAATCCCCTACAACAAGAGACCCACGGTCTCTTAATTCCTTTTCAGAAATAAGAAGAAGAGAAGAAGAAATCTCTCTTAAAAGAGATGGATTGTAAAATGAAGATCAATCAAAATTCCTTATTAAATATGCAAGTGGTTGACCAAGGAATCTTTTTGAGAGGATAAAGACATTTCAGTTTAGAAAAGCTCTTAATCTTTTGAGAGGATAAAACTTTTTGGGCAATGAAAACTCTCTTTAAATTCGTGTTTCCAAGTCACCTTTGATTGTCATTCATAAAACATCTGAATAGATGTGACTCTTGGCAATTATTTTCTGAAAATCCTCTCTGGTAATCAATTACATATTATAAATTTTGAATTCAAATTTCTAGTGACTGTTATAAACATTTTCAGCTGCTGGTAATCGATTACCAGAGAGCAAATCTCAATTTGAAATGATAGAATTCTTTGGTCAAACCTTTTGTATTTTCAATTTGAAAACTTCTTCCTAAAGATTCTAGAGATCAACTTGATCATAAATCTTGATTTTCTTGGATTCTTGGATTCTTGTCTTGAATAAAACTTAGAAGCACTTGATCCTTTAGCATCATCAAGACATCAAAACATCTTGCTTCTACATAGGAGTCATTTGACTTAATCCATCAACTGAAAGATCCTTCAACTATTTCTCGTCCTTGGAAAATTCTTTTTGCAAGAATCAACTGCGTCTTTCATTCTTCCTCATTACGAGGTTGTGAAATCAACTGCGTCTTTCATTTTTCCTCATTACGAGGTTGTGAAAACAAGACAACAATTGTACCTCAAAGACCTACACTGGGGCAATGAAAGGCACCATGCAAAAAACCTTAAGCGAACCTAGGGGCAGATTAGAAGTTTTCACCCAATAGGTTCCCAGCTACAAGGTCATGACAAAAAATAACATTTGGTACCTCAAAGCCTTACACTGGGGCAATGAGGGGCATCGTGCATGAGCCTCAAGTGAACATAGGGACATATCAAAAGTTCTCACCCGTCGATGTTTTCAAACAAAAAAAAAAGGGGAGACAAGCCCTGGAATTTCAATAGATTGATTAAACGTCAAACGGCTCCATTGCCATCACTCCAAAATGGTCAAGTGACTAAATCAACCAGAATATACACTCTGAGGGAGTTCCCGGAGAGGTTTGCAAAAGATAGGATAAGGTTGCATGAATTATCACCTTTTTCAAAAGGACAGTCAATCTGTGTTTTCCAAAAAGATTAAATCAAAATCAAAATCACAAAATAGGGAAAGAATGTCATGAACATTGTGCAACTTTCCATTGCATTGCATTGTTTCATATGGGGTCAGCATTACCAAATTTCACAACAAAGGTTGCATGCGTCTGCATCCCTAAATATCATGTTAATTGCATAGATTTCCTACATCTTGTGTCCAATCTTGTTGGATGACCGACCCTTTTGATGGGCCGACCTCTTGTTTTCTCAAAAGGGTGGACCCTTGGGTACTAGTACCTATCTTCTTCAGAGGGCTACACGTCCTCGCCATCAGAGGACTACATGTCCCCCATTTTCAGAGGGCCGCACGCCCTCGCCTTCAGAGGACTACACAAGACTACACGTCCTCGTCGTCAAAGGGTCATGTACCTTCACCTTTGTAGGGCTACACACCCTCACCTTCAGAGGACTACACGTCCTCGCCTTTAGAGGACTACACGTCCTCGCCATCAGAGGACTACATGTCCCCCATTTTCAAAGGGCGACACGCCCTCACCTTTAGAGGACTGCACGTCCTCGCCATCATAAGATTACACTCCCTCGCCTTCAAAAGGCGGCACGTCCTGAACTTCAGAGGGCTGCACGCCCTCGCCTTTAGAGGGCTATGCGTCCTCATTTTCAGTGTGCTCCATATCCACACCTTAGGAGAATATAAGGTCCTTTGCCCTTAGATGCTTAACCGAGACTTGCGCTCTCGATTAAGGGGCCAGTAGTTTCCTTTCAGCGGTTCCTGGGCCACTCCTTGATATTAGAGGGCGACCAACTGTGCGAGCACATCCAGAGAGGGAGGCTATCAAGCATCTACTATGCATACCGGAGCAAGATTTCACCTGTGCCGCTGCAAAAAGATGAGTGTGGATCATGCACACCAACATGACCACTTTTACATGGATATGGATGACGTTGCTATTTAGTAACATTCTGCCCGGCGACCACAATGCCAATCTCCCCCTGCAGATGTATTGGTTGGTCTGTGCCATCATGACATAGGTAAGTATGCACATGGCTCAATTGATTTCTGATGTCATCTATTGTTTGCAGGGATCGTGCCCACAAGACGCCCAGTGGGCCCGAAGAAGTCCAACAGGGTCCTGGGGTTTCCAGCTCTGGTTACGGGCCTCTGTCAGTCCTACAGGGTGCCCGTTCCCCCAGCAAGGTCATGCCATCGTGACATAGGAATCGCACCCACAAAGACACCCAGTGGACCCGGAGAAGTCCAACAGGGCCCTGGGGTTTCCAGCTCTGGTTACGGGCCTTTGTAGTCCTACAGGGTGCCCGTTCCCCCCGGCAAGGTCACGTCATCATAGGTAAGTATGCACATCGTTCAACTGATTTCTGATACCATCTATTGTTTGCAGGAATCACGCCCACAAAAACACCCAGTGGACCCGGAGAAGTCCAACAGGGCCCTGGGGTTTCCAGCTCTGGTTGCGGGCCTCTGTAGTGCTACAGGGTGCCCGTTCCCCCCGGCAAGGTCACGTCATCATAGGTAAGTATGCACATCGCTCAACTGATTTCTGATTTCATCTATTGTTTGCAGGGATCGCGCCCGCAAGACACCCAGTGGACCCGAAGAAGTCCAACAGGGTCTTGGAGTTGCCAAGCTCTAATTATGAACCTCTGTCAATTCTACGGAGTGCCTGTCACCTCCAGCAAGGGCATCAGGCCCCTTACTAATCGAGCTTTCATCAAGAAGTACTGCGTCTCCAGGCAGGCGCAGGGCGAAACACCACAGTAGCCTGGGGATGGCCAGCAGCGGGCAACAGACGCACCGCTATCACCTCTAGAGTTCACCTCAGCTCATCCACAAAAAGGTTAGAGCGTTGCTTACGACCCATGGCCGAGCAATAGGCGACCAAGTCCAGAGCCAAAGGTAAGCAAAGTACTGGGTCAGTGACCGACAAGCCATCAAGCGTCCAGCTCAAGACGTTAAAGAAGCGCTACTAGGAGGCAACCTAGTACCTTTTAAAATCTCTTCTTGTTATTTGATCACCTTTGTTTCTCAAGTAATAGTAGGACACACCTAGTTGCTCATGATCCTAGGAATTTAAATAAAACAAGCACAAGCTTGGAAGGTAGTCATACCTCACAAAAAAAATATATATATATGTATGTTTAGGTAGAAAGATACCTTGGATATGCATGTATGTAGTAAAAAATACTTCACAAAATATATATATGTATGTTTAGGTAGAAAGATACCTTGAATATGCATGTATGTAGCAAAAATACTTCACAAAAAATATATATATATATGTATGTTTAGGTAGCAAGATACCTTGGATATGCATGTATATAGCAAAAATATCTCACAAAACATATATATGTATGTTTAGGTAGCAAGATACCTTGGATATGCATGTATATAGGAAAAATATCTCACAAAACATATATATGTATGTTTAGATAGCAAAATACCTCATGGAAAGAAAAGAGAGCAAACAGAGAGTGAGCAAGAAAAGAAAATAAGAAAAAAAATAAAAAAATAAAAGTTGTCTAGCTAAAAAACGACATGCTTGTGGAAAGAGATAACTTCCAGCTTTTCTTTGAAAAATTCACTGATCATAACCAGTTTTTGAAAAAATGTGTATACATTGGAAGGGTAAATGCAGTGAAAAGTTTTTCGAACACCCAAGATATACTCAGATGAATGCACAAATTGATAGAAGAACATATTTTGGAAACACTGGGTTGACTTAAAATAGGGAAAATGAATTCTGAACCCTAGTGTCACATGACCATAAAAACTTGATGCTTGAGTGTCCACATGGGTGCATGCATGACCAGTTTTGCATAAAATTTCCAAATCATCATTGTTGCATGTGTATCATGGAAATAATGTAGGACGTCCCCTTTATCCCTGAACCGCTGGCCAAACCCTGACATATATCATGACCAGCCGTTCTACAAGCCTTGAGCCAAAATCCCAACTTACCATAAACCTTGACCCAGGGTGGGAATGTCAATCCTTGCGCTCGGAAGAAAACACAAAGAGAAGGAAAATTCCCAATCCAAGAAAGGGAGAAGACACAAAAAGAAAAGAAAATTCCCAAACCGAGAGGAAACACAAAAGAGAAAGAAAATTCCCAATCAAAGAAGGGGAGAAAGCAAAAAAAAAGGAAAGAAAATTCCCGATCAAGGATCGGAAGAAAACAAAAGAAACATCCAGAAGGGTCTTTGGGCCAGACAATATCTGAACAATACAGAATTGTCACAAAGTAAACGAAAAAAAAAAGAAAGAAAACCACGACCTAAAGTGGCCCTCTCCCTTTGATTGCCAACCAAAATCCTGTGCGTCGGTGACTTGTTCACCTCGCACTAAACAAAAACAAAAAAAGGAAAAGGCCAAAAACACTCAAAGCCAAATTCCACACCTAAAAACCATTCCCAAAATAAGTCCTATTGATCCATGATCGCACATGTAATCTTTGATTTGATAGGAAATGATTTGCAAAATCAAGTCATGACATATCTATGGTTTGGAATTAGGATAAAACACTTACCTGTGTGAGATTGATACACTTTGAGTGATTTTCTCCTATCTTTGTTGGACCCAGTGTTTTCTCTAAATGGGCGTTTAGAAACGAAATGCTAACATCCAAAATCTCATTTACGGTTATGAGAAAATTTCATCAGCATACTCTCCTTCCCCGATAGACACATTTTTTTTCATCCAAAAGGATATGTTGCTCTGATCAGTTGGAAGTTTTGTCTCTTTACTAAAGCATGTTCGCATTTTGGTGAAGAAAACACCGAGACTATTTTTAGTCTCACAGTTATCAAGAACTACGTAGGTCTGAGTTCCTCATCACAAATTGAGGATACGTAGGAGCAAAAGCCCTGCTTTTGTCGACCACCCCACTTTTTGTTACCGCGTCCCAGGAGTCCGGTGTCATGCGAAGCTACATGACTGTGGGATCCCCAAATCCGTATGTTCCATCATTTATCATTCGTATGATATCTTGTTTCTATGACTTGAGGGCCTAACGTTTGTTTCGTGTTGATTGACTTTGGTTTTGTACATACATATCGTTTGAGTTGTTACGTCGGTACTTGTTTCGTCGTTGTCAATAATGTTTTTTCGGAACCGCGTAGAGTTTTTTCATTTAGGAACGTCGTCCTAAAAATAATAAAATAAAATGAACCAAAAATCCTAATAAAAAGAAAGAAGCGCTGTGAATAAAAGTCATGTTCATAAAGAAAAGAAAAAGGTTTTTATTTATACATGTATGTAAAAGGAAATGTGTATAGAAGGATTCTTGTGTGTAAATGATGCGTGGAAAGGAATTCTTGTGTGTGTGAGCAACGAGTGTATATGAAGAAACCTTTGTGTGAACCATAAGGGTGTGTTGGGAAAAATGAAAATCTTTGAATGTAAATAGGGTTTGTATATAGACCGTGTGACGTAAGAAGAAGAGTTCTAATGCATGTACAGAAGAAGTTTGTCATAGATGTATAAAGAAAGATTTTCCTCATAAAGAACCACAAGTGTATAGTTTTAGTGAACATATTTAAAAATAAAACAAAAAGTAAAAAGAAAGAAAGACCGCAAAGATCGACATGTTGTAGTTAAGAAGTATGAATCATTCGTAAAGAGCAAACGCATCTTCTGGAAACAAGGGACTGATGCTAAGAGTTTATTTTCCGGAATGAATCGAGATAAGGATGGATGAATGCATTGAACTGATGAAAGAACATAATTTGGAAACGTTGGGTTTGTCTGTGTAAATTCCCAATCGTAGTGTCACAATGCCATAAACGGGATGCTTGAGTGCCCCACTGGCTGTAGCCATGACTAATTTTGCACGTTATTTTCAAATCATCATTGTCACGCGTGCCTTTGGAATAATACGGAAGTTCGGGCCGAGAGCGACACCTTGACACCCAAATTTGTTTTGTCCCAGATATCAAGATTGGGTTCCCACGATAAAAGACCCCATTGAAACACAACCTTAGACCTTTTTGAACCTTGGCCTGTAAAAAAGGAATCCTCATTCTTTCCCCCGAAGCAAAGGACAGCAGAATCTCCTCAAGGGAGAGCGAATAGAATGCTAAAACCTGATTTCCCAAAGAAAGGGATGGGAAAGGAGAAATGAAAAGAAAGAAAAAGAAGAAATCGAAAGAAAGAAAAAAAGAAAAATGAAAATAAAGAAAAAAAAACATAAGAAAGGAAAGAATGATTCCCGATCAAAGATCGAAATGAAGTGAAAAAGGAAAAGAAGCAATTCTCGATCAATGAAAAAAAAGGACAGAAATTCTTCAAAGCCAGATTGCCACTCAGGATCATTCTTGACTGGCAATATCCCACCCCACATGAACAAAGAGGAAAGGACCAAAACACCCAGCTTCCTATCCAAAAACGTTGACCTCGAGAAAATCCTATTGGTCCGTGATCGTACGTTTGATCTTTGATTCGATAGGAAGTCGCGTGCAAAATAGAGTCATGGTGAAGTTGTGGTTTGGGAATAGGATAAAACACTTGCCTTGTGAGTTTTATACACTACGAGTGATTTATTTTCAGCTTAGCCCGATGTTTCCCTACGTGTTCATTTGAAAGCTAGAAGTTGACATCCTACCCTTCATTCTCGGTTACAAGGAAGATTACCCTTGGCACAAGTATATTGTTTCTCTAGGATGTGGTGCTCTCGCAAATGATTTATTTTTCTTTGCAAAAAGCATGTTATCCTTTTAGGTGGAAAAACCCGGTGGACCGTTCGGTCCTGTCAACCCCTTTTCCGGAGCCACATGAATGAATTGCGTTGTCATTCATGTGTATTCCACTTTTCGAGTTTGGAGCTGTGTTCCATGATTTCCTAAGAGAGGACCCTCAAGGCAATCCTCCATTCTCGTCCTTTTCCGGAGCCACATGAATGTTATTGCTTAGGGCTGTTCATGTGTCCTCCACTTTTGAGTTTGGAGCTGTGTTCCATGATTGCCTAAGAGAGGACCCTCAAGGCAATCCTCCATTCTCATCCTTTTCCGGAGCCACATGAATGAATTGCATTGTCATTCAAGTGTACTCCATTTTCGAGTTTGGAGCTGTGTTCCAGGATTGCCTAAGAGAGGACCCTCAAGGCAATCCTCCATTCTCATCCTTTTCTGGAGCCACATGAATGAATTGCGTTGTCATTCATGTGTATTCCATTTTCGAGTTTGGAGCTGTGTTCCATGATTGCCTAAGAGAGGCCCTCAAGGCAATCCTCCATTCTCATCCTTTTCCGGAGCCGCATGAATGAATTGCGTTGTCATTCCTGTGTCCTCCATTTTCGAGTCTGGAGCTGTGTTCCATGATTGCCTAAGAGAGGACCCTCAAGGCAATCCTCCATTCTCATCCTTTTCCGGAGCCACATGAATGTTATTGCTTAGGGCTATTCATGTGTCCTCCACTTTTGAGTTTGGAGCTGTGTTTCATGATTGCCTAAGAGATGACCCTCAAGGCAATCCTCCATTCTCATCCATTTCCGGAGCCGCATGAATGAATTGCGTTGTCATTCATGTGTCCTCCATTTTCGAGTCTGGAGCTGTGTTCCATGATTGCCTAAGAGAGGACCCTCAAGGCAATCCTCCATTCTCGTCCTTTTCCGGAGCCACATGAATGTTATTGCTTAGGGCTGTTCATGTGGCCTCCACTTTTGAGTTTCGAGCTGTGTTTCATGATTGCCTAAGAGAGGACCCTCAAGGCAATCCTCCACTCTCATCCTTTTCCGGAGCCGCATGAATGAATTGCGTTGTCATTCATGTGTCCTCCACTTTCGAGTTTGGAGTTGTGTTCCATGATTGCCTAAGAGAGGACCCTCCAGGAAATCCTCCATTCTCATCCTTTTCCGGAGCCACATGAATGTTATTGCTTAGGGCTGTTCATGTGTCCTCCACTTTTGAGTTTGGAGTTGTGTTCCATGATTGCCTAAGAGAGGACCCTCCAGGCAATCCTCCATTCTCATCCTTTTCCGGAGCCACATGAATGAATTGCGTTGTCATTCATGTGTATTCCATTTTCGAGTTTGGAGCTGTGTTCCATGATTGCCTAAGAGAGGCCCTCAAGGCAATCCTCCATTCTCATCCTTTTCCGGAGCCGCATGAATGAATTGCGTTGTCATTCCTGTGTCCTCCATTTTCGAGTCTGGAGCTGTGTTCCATGATTGCCTAAGAGAGGACCCTCAAGGCAATCCTCCATTCTCGTCCTTTTCCGGAGCCACATGAATGTTATTGCTTAGGGCTATTCATGTGTCCTCCACTTTTGAGTTTGGAGCTGTGTTTCATGATTGCCTAAGAGATGACCCTCAAGGCAATCCTCCATTCTCATCCTTTTCCGGAGCCACATGAATGTTATTGCTTAGGGCTGTTCATGTGTCCTCCACTTTTGAGTTTGGAGCTGTGTTCCATGATTGCCTAAGAGAGGACCCTCAAGGGAATCCTCCATTCTCATCCTTTTCCGGAGCCGCATGAATGTTCTTGCTTAGGGCTATTCATGTGTCCTCCATTTTCGAGTTTGGAGCTGTGTTCCATGATTCCCTAAGAGAGGACCCTCAAGGCAATCCTCCATACTCCACCTTTGTTCGGAGCACCATGAATGTCATTGCCTAGTGCTGTTCATGTGTTCTCCATTATCAAGTGCGAAGCTTCTGGTGACTGGGAAGCACGTTATTCTGTTGTTTTCCAGATCGGTTCCTTCGCCAAGTATGTGTATATGTGTATATCTGTATTATATTCGTTGTTCTGGTTGTTGTTTGTATTTTGTTTTGTGCAGAAGAAAAAAAAGAAGTAGAGATGAGAGTCGTCATCGCGAAAAGGGCAGGACGGACGAAATCAGTGTCCTATCTTTGCTTTCCTCTTATCTCCGATGAGAGGTAAGTAAAGAGGGGCAACTGTCATACCCTAATTTCGTCCGGGGATTATTACTTGATGACATGCAATCTTTGGTTAGCCGCTTTGAGATACTTGGCGTACTTTGTTGCACAATAAATGAAGTCCCGAGACGTCTAAGAAATCTAAAGGAAGTAGGCTTGCGCGATCCGTGAAATGCCGTAATGTGGCGGAAGTCGAAAAGAGGTGTTGTTGCGCAATCCGTAAGTTTCCGTAACTTCTTCGAAAGCTAAAAAAGAGTAAATACATAATCCGTAAGTATTCGTAACCTTGCGGAAGGAAAATAAGTATCGTTACGAAATTCGTAAAGTTTCGTAACGTTACGGAAAAAGAATTACAAAAAAATAGAAAGGGGGGGTGCATTTAGTAAAAAGGGGGGTGTAAATAGCAACCAGGCCCACTTCGGCCCTCCAGAAGATTCCTCCAGAAGGCTGTTGCTTTTAGAGGAAGCAACCTTGCTCGCCTGGGCGAGCTTGGCGGCAAGCTTCTCCCCTATTTTGCTATAAATAGGGGAAGAAGTGAAGAAGAAAAGGGTTCAGCCCCTTAGGCACTTCTCTCTCTTTCGAATTTGCTGAGGAAAATTATTTCCGTGAAGAAAATCCAAGCCGAGGCGCTTCCGTAACGTTTCACTGAGTAATTACGCGAATATTCTCGACCGTTCTTCAAAGATTCATCATTCGTTCTTCGTTTTCTTCAGTCTTCAACGGGTAAGTACCTCAAACCAAGCTTTTCAATTCATTATATGTACCCGTGGTGGTCCACATTGTGTTTCATGTATTTTCATTCTCGTTTTCATTTACTTTTTATACCCTCTTTTGACGTGCTTAAGCCATTTGTTTAAGTCATTTCTCGCTTAATCTAAAAATAAAATAAATTTCCACCGATCATTTGAATTGTATCATCCGTTAATTTTGGTTAAAATGAATTCCGACCGTTCGGTCGTGCCGCAACCACGTTGGAAATCAAAAAAGAGGTAAAATAATAATATAATAATCCAAAAATATTTTTTAGTAAAATGAAGCACAAAAAATCAATCGGACGTTTTCTCTTTGGGATTTCTCATTCTTAATTGAATTGACTAAATAACTAAAGTGAAACTAAGGCTAAAATCAACTCGCCTAGTCAAGCTCGTCCACAAAAATAGGTTTTTGAAAGTTCATCATTTTAGTTTCTTACTAAGTAAAAAGAATCATTCTTAAGGTCCAACGCCTTAAAATGATCACCCCTCAAGTAAAGAGAATCACTTGATCCATGTATAAGGAAGAACTACGTAGGTCTGATTTCCTCTCCAAAGGAGGGTACGTAGGAGCAAAAGCCCCGCTTTTGTCGACCTCAAAAAAAATAAAAAGAAATAAAAGTTAAGATAACACAATTCCACAAATTCTAGAAATAAGGTTGTTGTCTTTCGAGACAAACGTAAAAGGTGCTAATACCTTCCTCAAGCATAAATACAACTCCCGAACTTAGAATTTTCATTTTGACCGGTTTCCTTTGGTTTTCCCGACGTTTTCCACAAATAAATGTTGGTGGCGACTCCGCGCACCTTTCCTCCTTTGGAAAGCGCACCCGTGAGCCCCGCCCTCGCTCGCCTGCGAAGGGCACGTTGCGACACATAGGAATGTGATTTTTGTAAAATTGGGATTGTGGGACTGTTTTATATATATGGAGACAGCATAAGGGATCCGAAATGGGTGCCCAAGTGCAATTCCAAGCTTAAAAATCCCAGCTCTTAGCTTCAATGCAAGGCAACACACTTATGACCAAGAACCTAAATTTTGGTTTTGGAAGTAGAAAAGCGTGAAAATTAGGACTTGCTTGTGAAAGTTTTTACTAGAATTTGGGCTGCCCCATGAGGGGTACTTGGCAACTAGGTAGCGTGGGAAATACTTTTCAATGGTATGTAAATATGTGTGTAAATATAGGTAGCATGGAAAACACCTTTCAATGGTGTGTATATATGTGAACATATGGCATGAAATTCCTTTGCAAAGTGTGAACGAGTATCTTCCTAAATGAATATTGAGGTCACTTCCTAAATGAATATATGATGGCATGGAATTCCCTTTTGAATGCAAGTGTGTGCATGACGTAGTTAGCTTTCCAACATGCATATACATAAATGTGAGTGAAACAATAAAAGTTTGTATGATATATGTTTCAAATATGTGTAGGTAGTTTGTGATAGCAAATGTTTAGGTTGTGATTAGGTGTAAATTTTGACGCAATGCCTTGAGCATGATAATGTGTGTTCTTTTCAAATGCATATATATGTATGGCAATTAGAATGTGTTGGATGTCCTTGTACGTTGACATAAATAGTAGGATATTCTACACATACGCATGTGCATAAATATTTTACATTAAAAGTGTGCATGAGTTCGTTCTAAATCGGAGGGATTAGCATGTCATTTTTGTGTTAAGATAAGCTTATCTTGTGAAACTACCCAAAATGTTTGTCTTTTTAGGAAATGGCCCCAAGGAAGCTTGTCTCAAAGAGATCCAGGAAAGACAAAGCGGCTGAAGGAACCAGTTCCGCTCCCGAATATGACAGCCATTGTTTTAGGAGCGCTGAGAACCAGCAGTGCTTCGAGGCCATCAAAGGATGGTCATTCCTCCGGGAAAGACGCGTCCAGCTCAGGGACGACGAGTATACGGACTTCCAGGAAAAGATAGTTCGCCGGCAGTGGGCATCGCTGGTTACCCCCATGGCCAAGTTCGACCCAGATATAGTCCTCGAGTTTTATGCCAATGCTTGGCCTACGGAGGAGGGTGTGCGAGATATGCGATCTTGGGTGAGGGGTCAGTGGATCCCTTTCGATGCGGATGCCCTCAGCCAGTTCCTGGGATACCCGTTAGTGCTGGAGGAGGGCCAGGAGTGCGAGTATGGCCAGAGGAGGAACTAGGCCGATGGGTTTGATGAGGAGGCCATCGCTCAGTTGCTGTGTATACCGGGGCGGGATTTTGCCCGGACGGCTGTTGGGAGACGGGTGCGGATCATGCGCACCAACATGACCACCCTGACCCAGATATGGTTGACGTTGCTGCTCAGCAACATCCAGCCCAGCGATCATAATTCTGACCTCCCATTGCCGAAGTGTCAGCTGGTGTACGCCGTCCTGACACGGATGAGCATTCACGTGGCTCAGTTGATCCCTAATGCCATTTATCTATTTGCAGGTATGGCGCCGACCAGGCACCCTTTGGACCCGGATAAGTCCAACAGGGCCCTGGGATTTCCCGCATTGATCACAGGACTTTGTCAGTCGTTCGGAGTCCCCGTCACACCTAGCAAGGTGATTCAGCCACCCATCACCCGGGCTTTTATTGAGAAGTATTGCACGCAAAGATTGGCCCAGGGTGATGCACCACAGGCCACAGATGCGCCGCCACCTCATCAGGCTGGCCCAGCTGGGTCATTTGATTCAGAGTAGTATTTACGGCATGTGGTTCGCCAGCAGGCGGCCAACCACCGGGCGCACGTGTAGACCCATGACTGTCTTTACCAGCTGAGCCTCAGCCTGCAGAGCCAGGGTTTTACTTCTTTTCCATGCCCTACTTCGGATCAGTACAGGGCAGAGGTCGCATGGCCCGGAGATTGGCGTGAGGCCCAGGCAGGGGAGGCTCCCGGCGAGGCAGATGAGGCCCGCGAGGACGAGGAGATGACCGATTTGCTTAACTTCTTGGGAGGGAGCGGAGCCACATGATTGGGAGATCCCTAGATCCGTATTCCTTTTTATGTTATGTTTATGTTTCCTTTTTTCATTTTATTTTTGTTTAACTAAGGGACTAACGCTTGTTTCGTTTTGATTGACTTTTGTTTTGTGCATACATGTTTTTTGAACTGTTACGTTAGTATTTACTTCGTTGTTGTCAATAGTGTTTGTTGAAGTTCCAAAATCGCGTAGAATTTTTATTTAGGAACGTCGTCCAAAATAAAATAAAAAAATGAATGATGAAAAGAAAGAAGCGTTGTGAATAAATGCCTACGTATATAAAGAAAAAGAAAAATGTTTCTCATATATGAATGTGGAAGGAAAATGTGTATAGAAGGATTTTTGCGTGTGTAAATAATGTGTGAAAAGAAATCCTTGTGTGTGTGAGCAACAAGTGTATATAAAGAAACTTTTGTATGAACCATAGGTGTGTGTTGGGAAAAACGAAAAAAAAAATCGTTGAACGTAAATAGGGTTTGTATATAGACCGTGTGACGTAAAGAGAAAGAGTCCTAATGCGTATACAGAAAAAGTTTGTCATGTATAAGAATGAAAGTGTACAAAGAAAAGTTTTCTCGTAAATAGCAATGGATGTATAGTTTTTGTGAACATAAAAATGAAACAAAAAGAGAAAAAGAAAGAAAGACCTCGAAGGTCAACATGTTATGGTTAGGAAGAATAAATCATTCGTAGAGAGTAAACGTATTTTTTGGAAACAAGGGACTGACGCTAAGAGTTTATTTTCCTGAATGGCCGAGATAAGAATGGATGGTTTCATTGAACCGATGAAAGAACATAATTTGGAAACATTGGGTCTATTTGTGCAAATCCCCAACCGTAGCATCACAATGCCATAAATTGGATGCTTGAGTGCCCACCTAGCTATGGCCGTGACTAATTTTGCACGTTGTTTCCGAATCATCATTGTTACGCGTGCCTTGTGGAAACGATATGGAAGTTCAGCCTGAGACCGACACCTTGACACACGAATTTTTTTTGCCCCAGATATCAAGATCGGCCCCCCACGATAAAAGACCCCATTGAGACACAACTTTAGACTATTTTGAACCTTGGCCTATAAAAAGAATCCTCATCCTTTCCCCCGAAGCAAAGGACAGCGGAATCTCCTCAAGGGAGAGCGAATAGAATGCTAAAACCCGATTTCCCAAAGAAAGGAATAGAGAAGAAGAAATGGAAAGAAAGAAAAAGGAAAAAATGAAAATAAGGAAAAGGAATAAATGAAAAGAAAGGAAAAGAAGGATTCCCGATCGATGATCGGAAGAAGTAAAAAGGAAATCGGAGGAAAACAAAATAATTCCCGATCAATAAAAGAAAAAAGAACGGAAAATCTTCGGACCAGATAAATTTTTGGCAAGTTAAGTGACTACCGGCGAAGGAAAACCCTTTTTGGTGTCTCTTCCTTTCAAATTGCCATTCAAGGTCTTTCTCGATTAGTGATATCCCACCCTACATAAAAAGAAAAAGACCGAAACACTCAGCTTCCTCTCCAAAAACACTACCTTCAGGAAAATCCTATTGATCCATGATCGTGCGTTTGATCTCTGATTCGATAGGAAATCGTGTGCAAAATAAAGTCATGGTGCAGTTATGGTTTGGGAATAGGGTGAAACACTTGCCTTTGTGAGTTCTTATACACTATGAGTGATTCATTCCCAGTTCCAGTTTAACCCGATGTTTCCCCTGAATGTTCATTTAAAAGCTAAATGTTGACATCCTGCCCTTCAATTTCGGTTAAAAGGAAGATTACCCTTGGCATGAGTATATTGTTTCTCTAAGATATGGTGCTCTCGTGAATGATTTATTTTTCTTTGCAGAAAGCATCTTTGCCTTCTTAGGTGAAAAAAAACCCGGTGGACCATTCGGTCCTGCCAACGCCTTTTATTCGGAGCCCCATGAATTGATTGACGTTCATGATTCCTCCACCAACGAGTTTGCAGCCATGCATAGTGATTGCCTAGTGCAATTCTCCATTCTCGCCTTTTACTTGGAGCCCCATGAATTAATTGCCTAGCGTTGTTCATGTGTACTTCACCGTCAAGAGCGGACCCTCTTGACTGGGAAATGTGATCTTTGTTATTTTCCCGATTGGATTCCTCCATTCTCCAATGTGTTCTTCACCGTCAAGAGCGGACCCTCTTTACTGGGAAATGTGATCTTTGTTATTTTCCCGATTGGATTTTTCCATTCTCCAACGTGTTCTTCACCGTCAAGAGCGGACCCTCTTGACTGGGAAATGTGATCTTTGTTATTTTCCCGATTGAATCCTCCATTCTCCAATGTGTTCTTCACCGTCAAGAGCGGACCCTCTTGACTGGGAAATGTGATCTTTGTTATTTTCCCGATTGAATCCTCCATTCTCCAAATTGTTCTTCACCGTCAAGAGCGGACCCTCTTGACTGGGAAATGTTATATTTGTTATTTTCCCGATGGGATTCCTCCATTCTCCAATGTGTTCTTCACCGTCAAGAGCAGACCCTCTTGACTGGGAAATGTGATGTTTGTTATTTTCCCGATTGAATCCTCCATTCTCCAACGTGTTCTTCACCGTCAAGAGCGGACCCTCTTGACTGGGAAATGTGATCTTTGTTATTTTCTAGATTGAATCCTCCATTCTCCAATGTGTTCTTCACCGTCAAGAGCGGACCCTCTTGACTGGGAAATGTGATCTTTGTTATTTTCCCGATTGAATCCTCCATTCTCCAATGTGTTCTTCACCGTCAAGAGCGAACCCTCTTGACTGGGAAATGTGATCTTTGTTTTTTTCCCGATTGGATTCCTCCATTCTCAAATGTGTTCTTCACCGTCAAGAGCGGACCCTCTTGACTAGGAAATATGATATTTGTTATTTTCCCGATAGGATTCCTATATTCTCCAATGTGTTCTTCACCGTCAAGAGCGGACCCTCTTAACTGGGAAATGTTATCTTTGTTATTTTCCCGATTGAATCCTCCATTCTCCAATGTACTCTTCACCGTCAAGAGCGAACCCTCTTGACTGGGAAATGTGATCTTTGTTATTTTCCCGATTGGATTCCTCCATTCTCCAATGTGTTCTTCACCGTGAAGAGCGGACCCTCTTGATTGGGAAATGTGATATTTGTTATTTTCCCGATTGGATTCCTCCATTCTCCAATGTGTTCTTCACAGTCAAGAGCGGACCCTCTTGACTGGGAAATGTGATCTTTGTTATTTTCCCGATCGGATTTTTCCATTCTCCAACGTGTTCATCACCGTCAAGAGCGGACCCTCTTGACTAGGAAATGTGATCTTTGTTACTTTCCCGATTGGATTCCTCCATTCTCCAATGTGTTCTTCACCGTCAAGAGCGGACCCTCTTGACTGGGAAATGTAATATTTATTATTTTCCCGATTGAATCCTCCATTCTCCAATGTGTTCTTCACCGTCAAGAGCGGACCGTCTTGACTGGGAAATGTGATCTTTGTTATTTTCCCGATTGGATTCCTCCATTCTCCAATGTGTTCTTCACCGTCAAGAGCGGACCGTCTTGACTGGGAAATGTGATCTTTGTTATTTTCCCGATTGGATTCCTCCATTCTCGAATGTGTTCTTCACGGTCAAGAGCGGACCCTCTTGACTGGGAAATGTGATCTTTGTTAATTTCCCGATTGAATCCTCCATTCTCAAATGTGTTCTTCACCGTCAAGAGCGGACCCTCTTGACTGGGAAATATGATATTTGTTATTTTCCCGATAGGATTCCTATATTCTCCAATGTGTTCTTCACGGTCAAAGGCGGACCCTCTTAACTGGGAAATGTTATCTTTGTTATTTTCCCGATTGAATACGCCATTCTCCAATGTACTCTTCACCGTCAAGAGCGAACCCTCTTGACTGGGAAATGTGATCTTTGTTATTTTCCCTATTGGATTCCTCCATTCTCCAATGTGTTCTTCACCGTCAAGAGCGGACACTCTTGATTGGGAAATGTGATATTTGTTATTTTCCCGGTTGGATTCCTCCATTCTCCAATGTGTTCTTCACAGTCAAGAGCGGACCCTCTTGACTGGGAAATGTGATTTTTGTTATTTTCCCGATTGGATTTTTCCATTCTCCAACGTGTTCATCACCGTCAAGAGCTGACCCTCTTGACTGGGAAATGTGATCTTTGTTATTTTCCCGATTGGATTCCTCCATTCTCCAATGTGTTCTTCACCGTCAAGAGCGGACCCTCTTGACTCGGAAATGTGATATTTGTTATTTTCCCGATTGAATCCTCCATTCTCCAATGTGTTCTTCACCGTCAAGAGCGGACCCTCTTGACTGGGAAATATGATGTTTATTATTTTCCCGATTGGATTCCTCCATTCTCCAATGTGTTCTTCACGGTCAAGTGCGGACCCTCTTGACTGGGAAATGTGATCTTTTTTATTTTCCCGATTGAATCCTCCATTCTCCAATGTGTTCGTCACCGTCAAGAGCGGACCCTCTTGACTGGGAAATGTGATCTTTGTTATTTTCCCGATTGGATGTTTCCATTCTCCAACGTGTTCATCACCGTCAAAAGCGGACCCTCTTGACTGGGAAATGTGATCTTTGTTATTTTCCCGATTCGATTCCTCCATTCTCCAATGTGTTCTTCACCGTCAAGAGCGGACCCTCTTGACTGGGAAATGTGATATTTGTTATTTTCCCGATTGAATCCTCCATTTTCCAATGTGTTCTTCATCGTCAAGAGCGGACCCTCTTGACTGGGAAATGTGATATTTGTTATTTTCCCGATTGAATCCTCCATTCTCCAATGTGTTCTTCACCGTCAAGAGCGGACCCTCTTGACTGGGAAATATGATGTTTATTATTTTCCCGATTGGATTCCTCATTTCTCCAATGTGTTCTTCACGGTCAAGAGCGGACCCTCTTGACTGTGAAATGTGATCTTTTTTATTTTCCCGATTGAATCCTCCATTCTCCAATGTGTTCGTCACCGTCAAGAGCGGACCCTCTTGACTGGGAAATGTGATCTTTGTTATTTTCCCGATTGAATCCTCCATTCTCCAATGTGTTCTTCACCGTCAAGAGCGGACCGTCTTGACTGGGAAATGTGATCTTTGTTATTTTCCCGATTGGATTGCTCCATTCTCCAATGTGTTCGTCACCGTCAAGAGCAGATTCTGGTAAGGCAGACTGCACCAGCATCTGTTAGTCG